>NW_024412427.1:14809406-14820763 GCF_014898765.1 Herpailurus yagouaroundi | reverse complement strand
GGGAGTTGGAGAGATCGCCACACACGCGGGACCCTAGGTTAGGTCCTCGAGGAGAGGCTACCTTGTTCTGAGCCACAAACTTCCCATCCTCAGAATAGGGTGGGCATATGCTGGTGGAGGAAGAGTTTATGAAATATGACTAAAATATATTAATAATAATAGTTGGCACTTATGCAATGCTTGCTACGTGCCCCATTATTCTAAATGCCTTACGTGTATTCATTAATTTAAGCGTCACGACCCAACCCTATACAGTTAGCGTTAACGGTAGCCCCGTTTTACAGAGGGGTGATTTTGACCCGAGATGACTCAGCCAGACAATGAGGGGCAGAGATGGTACCGGGACCCAGCAGTCTGGCTCCCAGGATAAAGTTTATTAAATGTTTATTGTGTGCTGGATCCTGTGCCCAAACCTCTACATCACCCTATCGACAACCCTGCGAGGTGTGTTCCATTATCGTCCCCGTTTTGCAGATGACAAAACCAGCCCAGAGAATTGAAGCCGCTTCCTCCAAGAAGATGCAGTTGCGCCTCTATGATTTTTGCCACCTGCTATTTCTTCAACAAGATTCTCGAAATCCGCTTACTGTTTTTGCTCAAGTAAATTCAGTTTTCCCATTCCAGTCAGCACCCTATAGCAAGCCACCATCACCTCTGACTTGGATGTCTGCACCAACCTCTGAACTGCCCGAGTTCATCTCTTGTCTCCCAAAGTCTGTTCTACACTCTGCAACTGGAGATTCTGTTAGGACACACGCCAAGTCACATTCCTCCTCTGCTTAAAACTCTCCCAGGGCTCCTAACACACTCAGGGAGAGTCATGTCCTCCCTATGATCTCTGGAAACCTGCATATGGTCTGCGCCCCCCCACCCCCACCCCTTACCTCTCTCTGACATCATCCCCTCCAACTCTCTTCTCATCCCCTGCACTCTTGGCTGTAATAACGTTGACTTCCATCCTCTCACACCCACATCTGATTCAAAAGCAAAGCTAGTCAACTTTACCCTCAAAATGTATTCTGAATCTGACCACTTCCTACCGCCTCCACGGTCTCCACCCCGATCTGATCTTCTAGCATCCCACACTTGGACTATTGCAGTAGCTACCTAACCAGGTTTCCTCTCCCACACGTTCTGTTCTCCAGGTCTTTGCATGTGCTGCTCTCTCTGCCCGGAATGTTCTTTCCTCAAACATCTGCGTGGTTTGCTCCTTCATTTTAAGTGACACTTTCTCTCACTTCCCTGACGCTACATCCAAGATAACCTCTTCTATTTTTTTTTTTTACGTTTGTTTATTTATTTTGAGAGAGACAGCAGGAGGGTGCACGTGTGCGTGCAAGTGAGGGAGGGGCAGAGAGAGAGGGAGACAGAGAACCCCAAGCAGGCTGCGCATTGTCCGTGCCGAGCCCCACGCAGGGCTCAATCCCACGAACCATGAGATCATGACCCGAGCCAAAATCTAGACTCAGAAACTTCACAGACTGAACCACCCAGGCACCCCATGTCTTCTGTTCTTTAATCCCTTCCTTACCCTGCTTTCTTTCCTGCAAAGCGTTAATCGTAACCTGACCTTATATCAGGTATTTATTTGCTTGCTTGTTAATTTCATGACTCTCTTCCCACTAGACCGCGAAAAAGGGAGCAGAGGTCATATCTGTCTTGTGCACAGGTATATCTGAGTGCCTTCCTGGCTCAATACACACTAATTGAATGAATGAATGCATGAATGAATGCTACGTGAATGAATTATTGGTGTGGGCTCAACTTAATGGGGCCGGTCTCACCTTTTTGCAGTTCACCCCTCACTTTGTTAGCTGGCCCCATGCCACTCCACATTTTTTTGTTCCCAGGATTTCTCTGGGACACCCAGATTCTCGAACCCCATCGGCAGGGATTCCAGCTAAGTGTCTGAGGTAGATTGCAGGTATGTTGACCGCACCGTGGGTGGTGCTGAAGCTGATGGACTCCTGAGCTATGTTGCCTGCGGCCTAAGACCGTTTACCCCTTCCACTGAGAAGCTCTGCACTTTTCAAGCCTCCCTGCTTTTACTTGCTCTGTCTCTTCTGCTTTAAATGTCTTCCCCAGGGGGCGCCTGGGTGGCTCAGTCGGTTAAGCGTCCGACCTCAGCTCAGGTCACAATCTCACAGTCCGCGAGTTCAAGCCCCGCGTCGAGCTCTGGGCTGATGGCTCAGAGCCTGGAGCCTGCTTCCGATTCTGTGTCTCTCTCTCTCTCTCTGCCCCTCCCCCGTTCATGCTGTGTCTCTCTCTGTCTCAAAAATAAATAAATGTTAAAAAAAAAATTTTTTTTTAAATAAAAAAAAAATAAATGTCTTCCCCGGTTATTGAAAATTCCACCCATGCACCCATTCATTCGTTCACTAAACCTCCATAGGCTGTGTTGCCATGGATGGGGATGCAGACCGCAGACCGCACAGAGGTGCCCCAGGGGCAGACCCATTCCTAAGTGTCAACTGTGAGCCAGGCTCCAGATGAACAGACTGTAGTTCCTGACACTTTGGAGCCCATGGTCTGGTGATTAAAAAAAAAAAAAAAAAAAAAACTCACAAAGGTAACCCAGTGTGAAGACTGCCATGACATAGGGGCACTTGGAGGTCTGTGCAAGCCCAGAGGAGGCAATCTAATTCAGGCTGGGGGTCAGGGAGGGCTTCTTGGAGGAGGAGATACCCAACTGCACTGCATCATAATGGACGATTGGGAGAGAACTGAGGCACAAAAGGCGTCCCAGTAAAAGGGAATGGCATATGCAAAGCGTGGAGGTGTGAAATGCAGGTAGTGCTGTGTGTTTAGGACACTGTTGCTGCCTCCTGCATGAGGCCTTCCCCCATCTCCTCTGCCCACAATCAATTTCTCTGTCCTCAGTGCAGTTGGCATCAGTGGGGTGCCAAGGAGGGGACATGGGACAGTAAGAGCCATCAGTCTCACGGGGGAGGAGAATTTTATCATTGAAGCTTATTATAACGGCCGGTATAGTGATAATAAAAAGCAGACAGGCCTTTGGTCAGCTAAATCACTGCTTTTAACTTTTTTACAGACAACAGCCCCCCTCAATGCTTGTACCCGGGCAGACAGCTCCCCTACCCATCCCTTGGGTCAGCCACTGCTTTGCATACGATTAGGTACAACGCGAGTTTCGCAGAACTTTGTTTCCCTGTAATAAATCATCCTCCCTGTGCCAGTCTGGGTCCCCTCAGAAGCCAACCTGAGACAGGGATTTGAATGGCTTATTTGGGAGCTGCTTCCAGGAAATAGCAGCAAAAGGGTGGGGATAAGAGACTGGGAAGTGGCCAGGAGGTGTTAGGTGATGGAGCCCTTTACCTCTGGGCACCTGAGCTCCGTCCCGTCCAGCCACTCTGGGAGACACACATCCTAGACCTGTCCCAACGGAGGGTGAGAGAATTAAGTTGATTTTTTTTTCACTCACTCCCTGCGGTTGAGGGCTGCTTCTGGGGGCATGAAAAGCCTTCAGGTAGAGAACTGCAGAGTTTAGAGGAAGTAGCCTTTGGTGCTTAGAGGTGACTGCTAAGGAGTGAGTTGGATACCACGGTGCTATCCTCCCCACGCAAGGATGAGCCACGCCTTTGCTAGTCTGCGGCCCAGCCGGCAGCATGTAACACATGCTAACATCTGCGTGTTGCAACAATGAGGTACGCTCTGTCTCTTGCACTAGGCTGGGAGCCCTTCGGGCCAGGACTATGTTCCATCCACGCTGAACCCCAGGGTACTCCATGGATGAGAACTAACGGGACGATCCTCTGGGTCTGGAGGTTGAGGGTGCCCCGCCCCTGGTCCATCTGGCACTTTCTGTGGACTTACCGCCATCAACAAGAGTCTCGGTGGTCCCTGTGAGGCCTGTGATTGGCTGAGAAGGGAAGCAGGGAGAAGGTGCTTCCCCAGCTGGGCCCCCGCTACCTGGGCCGTGCAGAGCCCATGCCAGAGATGAGGGCCCAGGATGATGGAAAGAATGTGAGAGGTGGCTGCAGCCACCAGCTCCTGGTTACCAAGTGACATCAATATGAGGATTCCAAGCTCCCTGGAAACTGTCTCCCTGGAAACTGTGAAGAGGTGAGCTGAAGGGCAGGGCCCAAATGGGCACTGAGGTGGAATTATTCAACACTGGAAGCCTTCTGCTTTTGTGGCCTAGCATCATTCCAACACCCTCACCTCCTCCAAGAAGCCCTCCCAGATTAATAATATTCAGTATTGGAACCCGCTGGATGGGTTGGAATGTAAAGATTAGGGAAAGTTGCCTCCAGCTTTCAGAGAGTCTGGAAGTTGCAGGAAGTGCAGGAGAGCACCGCTGCCTCTTGTCCTGAGGCAGTATTCAGAGAAAAATCTGCAAAGGTGGCTGCAAAACTGAACTGAAACTGAATCCGCTGCTACTGGAGAAGCAATAAGGTGCTTCTGCTGCCTCCCATTGGCTGAGTCTAACCCAGAATCCTGCTGGCAAGTCATTCTGAAAAATGGCAGGCAGGATGGGGATAGGAGTGAGGCTTTAACAGAAATTGTCCAGTATTGTCTTATTTAATCTCATTAAAAATTTTTTTTAACGTTTATTCATTTTTGAGAGACAGAGCATGAGCGGGGAAGGGGCAGAGGGAGAGGGAGACACAGAATCTGAAACAGGCTCCAGGCTCCAAGCTGTGAGCGCAGAACTCGATGCGGGGCTCGAACTCACGAACCGCGAGATCATGCCCTGAGCCAAAGTCGGACGCCCAACCGACTGAGCCACCCAGGCGCCCCATTAATCTCATTTTTAAAGTGACAAAGCTATGGTACACACAGGTTGTACAACTGCTTCTAAGTGATGCAGTCAGGATTTGAACCAGATGGTATGTCTATACATCACCACGTGGCTGTGTCCCAGGATAGGATCGAAGGCGCTCGCAGGCACCCAAGCTCTGGGTTCTGATATCTATGCAGGAAAAGGTGAGAGAGCCGTAACAGTTTTTCAGACTTTGGCTGGAGGCTGGTAAGGCTGGGAATAGGGAAAAAGGTATAGGCTGGGGACAGAGAAATGGTCTAAGCATGGGAAGCCCCTCCAAACGCAGGGACGCAAGGGGTCCCTGCAGAGACAAGAGAAGCCACAAGAGGGCGCCCGGGCCCACCCAAGTGCCCACCCAGGGCAGCCGCGCAGGGTGAGGTGCAGATCTCCCTTGTCCTGTACTGGAAGGTTCAGGGGAGCCCTAGACTGGGGACCCCACAGCAGGCTGTGCCCTCAGTGCAGTCAGAATCATCACTCATGGAAACACCTGCTTGTAACTCTGTGTGTTGTTGACCCCAAGGGGAGACAGTCCTCAGGAAACTCCAGTCCCAGTGGTCCCAGAGGGTCTGCTCTGCCCCTTCTGAGACCATTCTCCTCCCAGAATCCTCCGCTTCCCTCAGCAGACATCTTCATATACCCATCTTTTCAATGACTTAGTCCTCATCCTTTCCCCCACCCCCCACCTCAGCCAAGTCTAGCCCTGGCCCCAAAATTGCATCAGACACTTGCCCCACCTGGCCTGGCAGGTGGCATGGGTGACCAGCCTCACCTTGAAAAGCCAAAAGTTTTGCCTGTTGCTCCCCTAACTAGGACATCAGCTTCGTGAGCACTGGGGTTGTGTCTGTTCGGTTCATTGCTGCCCCTCTAGCTACCACAACAGTGCCTGGTATATATTGTAGGTTCCCGATAAATGCTTGTTGAATTATTGAATGAATGAACAAGGGGCACCTGGGTGGCTCAGTCAGTTAAGCATCTGGCTTCAGCTCAGGTCATGATCACATGGTTCGTGAGTTCAAGCCCCGCATCAGGCCCCGTGCTGACAGCTCAGAGCCTAGAGCCTGCTTTGGATTCGGGGTCTCCCTCTCTCTCTCCCATGCTTGGACTCAGTCGCGCGTCGCGCTGTCTCTCAAAAACGAATAAACATTTCAAAAACGAACACATGCCTAGAGTGGAAAAGCGTCTAGGGCTTGGAGGCAGGCAACCTGGGTTTACGTCTCCGTCCAGCGCTTAGTCTCTGTGCAACTTGGGGCAGGTGACTTATCAAATTGTTAAATAAGGATTATAATGGTGTGTCCGGCAGGGTTGTCAGGAAGATTCCTGGAGATGAGGTAGCTCAAGTGCCTCCCACAGCGCTTGGCACATGGCAGGGGCTCCCAAGCAGTGGCTCCTTATTCGAGCTAATGGGGCCTTGGAAAGCAGCTTCTATTTACGGAGGATTTACCATGTGTCTGGCACTGGGCTTACGTTCTCCGGGTTCCATTTTCTGAACGACTTCGTGAGAGGTTGAGGAGCTCACAGGGGTTAAATGTGGCCCAGGGTCACACGGCTGAGAAGCACAAACTTGGGTTTATGTCCAGGTGTTGAAGACCGCAGCGTTGCAACGTCAGCCTTCTGAAGTTCAAGGCCTTTCTATCACTTACAAGTGGTTTGACTTTGGGCACGTTTCTCGGCGGGGTGATATGAGAAGGGGTGGAAATGGGCGGGCCACTCCATAGGCCTGGATCATTCTTCAGGATTTGGAGGGGTCAAAGACACCACCAACTGTTAACAATGTAGCCAACTGTGGGGCGCCTGGGTGGCGCAGTCGGTTAAGCGTCCGACTTCAGCCAGGTCACGATCTCGCGGTCCGCGAGTTCGAGCCCCGCGTCGGGCTCTGGGCTGATGGCTCGGAGCCTGGAGCCTGTTTCCGATTCTGTGTCTCCCTCTCTCTCTGCCCCTCCCCCGTTCATGCTCTGTCTCTCTCTGTCCCAAAAATAAATAAAAACGTTGAAAAGAAAAAAGAAATTTTAAAAGATGGAGTTTGCATACCTATCAGTTACTTACCAAAGAGGTACAGAATAGCTCAAAGACAATGAACAGGGCCAGAATCAGACAGCGGAAGGGTGTTCTTTTCTCTATGGCCCATGTTGGCCCAGAGATTCCAGGCCCAGATTCTCATCCTGGCAAGTCCAGGGCTTCTCAACTCTCCTGGGATCAGTGTCCTCATCTGTAAAATGGGGTCACTAACTGTCTGGCCTCCCAGAGTTGTTGCGAAGACGACACAAGCTGGTGGAGTCAAGTGTGTAGATGAGGGCCCCCACCCGGTGTGGACCAGGCCCCATGTTGTGTGTCTCTTCCTGTCATCCGTCCCACAACTCGATACAGGGGAGGGAGAGACCATTATAACCTCCAATGAGAGACCAAGGCTCACAAAGGTGGTGGCGCTTGCCCAGGGAGCCTAAACTGGGTTAAGACCCAGGTCGGTCTGGTCTCACAAGCCCAGTGATTCTGTCGAATGCCTGTGTGACCTTAGGCAGGTCTCCTTCCCTCTCTGGCCTCATCAGCCCATCTCCCCAGGTGGGTTGGGTCAGCCGACTTCTGAATGCCGTCTCCTGGTCCCTCTGCTCTGTGGGGCGCTCCGTGGCTGCCCAGCCGGCCAGGCCAGAACAACTGTGGTGAGTGGCCTGGTGAGCAGGTGTCGCGGGTATGGCAGTCGGGGAGACTGACTGCCAGGGAGTCCAGCCTCCAGCACGCAAACCTCAGCCTGTCCAGAACCACCATAGTTTCCACCTTGCTCACAAGCCTGGTAGAAAGGGCCGGCCCTGGCCGGACTTGAACAAAGGGGAAAAAAAAAGAAAGAGAAAAAAAGATGTTTCCCAATTGCTGGGTCAAACCCAGGTTGGCGACAACGGGAAGGATGAGGCCCAGGCCAGCTCATCTGAATCAATATTTTCCCTTTGCCCACGGCCTAGCTGTCGTCCTGCACACAGCCGTCATCTTGGAGAATCCCTGTGGCACTGCAGTTCAAGGCAGGTTGTCCTTCTTTGGGTCAGGGCCTCCCATGCACCCAGCTCTGTGTCAAGTCCTTTGGGGGAGCTAAGGGAGGGGCCCCTGGCTTCAGAGGGTTTTGCCGTTAAGTCTCCCTCGGGGATGCAATGCTTAGGATGCTTGGTATGCAAAGGAAGGAAAACGCAACTCAAACCGGTTTGGGCAAAGAAAGCAATTTATTGGCTTATGTAACAAAATTGTCTGTCCTAAGGAAACAAGTGAAATGAGGAGGAGAAAGGGCTGGTAGGAGTGAGGCAGGCATGTTTTACCTAGGGAGGACATGGAAGGTCTCACTGACAAGGGCCATTTGAGCCAAGACCTGAAGGAGGTGAGGAAGAGAGCCAGGTGGAAGTCCCAGACAGGTGGAACAGCGGGTGCAAAGGCCCTGAGGTAGGGGTGTGCCTAACATGTGTGTGTCCAGAGTCTTGGAAGGGAAGGGAGAAGTGAGAGTTGAGGTCAGAAGGGTCACCTGAAACCAAATATTAGGAAAAGTCTTGGACCAAAAAAAAAAATCTTTTTAAAGAAAGCTCTTTATCCTGTGGCCTGAAACTCAGAGTCTGGTTCCTGCAGGCTTTGGTGGGGATGGTGGTTGAGGTGGGAGGAGAAAAAGGGGAATAGTGGGGTGAGGCAAGGGCCACCCCTTCCCAGCCTGGCCCTCCTTGGCCTTGAGAGGCTCAGACTAGGAGCCAGAAGGACAATTAGTGACCTAGCTCCACAATACAGCTGATAAGGCGTCCTATCATCAGTGACAGCCCCAGCAGACAAAGCCTACTCTGGAGTCACCTAAAGCCTCCGGGCAACTGGGCTGGGCCAGAGCTGTGTGTGACAGCTGACTCACCAGGGATGAGCTCTGGTGCAGGGAACAGTCTCTATGGGGGGGTGGGGGGGGGTTGCCCAGACCTGGCCCCCATCCAAGGGTCATAACTTCATGGGGGAGTGTCTGGTGGGCACTCCAGGTTCTGAACAAATTCAAAATCTTGAGCAGGAATAGGAGATAACAGCCAACGGCTCAATTTTATATATGGGGAAACTGAGGCAGAGGGCAAGGCACTGGTGCACCCAGGGTCACACAATGGGATAACAGCAAAGCTGGGACTTGGATTCAGACTGTCTGATTCCAGTGCTCCTTTTTCAAGCCTGGGGAGACCAAAGAGCCTAGAGGGCATGCCAGCCTTGGAGTTCATCTCTACGTACGAATCCTGGCTTCTCCAGTTTTTTGGCTCTGTGACCTTGAGCAAGTCACGTCACCCCTCTGCGCCTCAGATTCCTCATCTGTCAGATAATAGTAATGACAGTAACAATACCTGCCTTGTAGTTGTGGCCAAAAATACATTAGGTGATATCTGCAAAAGGTTTAGAAAAGTAAAAATGGTAGTGTCAGACTTCTGAAAATTCTTTTCTTTTGAAAAAATGTTTTCATCAAAAAAAAATTTTTTTTTGTTAATGCTTGTTTATTTTTAAGGGACGGAGAGAGACAGAGTGCGAGCTGGGGAGGGGCAGAGAGAGAGGGAGACCCAGAATCGGAAGCGGGTTCCAGGCTCTGAGCTGTCAGCAGAAAGCCCAACGTGGGGCTCGAACCCATGAACCGTGAGGTCATGACCCGAGCTGAAGTTGGATGCTTAGCCAACTGAGCCACTCAGGCACCCGGAAAATTCTTTCTTCTATAAAAGCAATGACAAAATGGGCAAAAATGGTCAGAATCAATGTTTTCAGAATTCTTGGAATTAATCAAAAGCGTGCATCAATCGAGGGAGCATTTATTTAAGGAACAGGGCTTAACCTTGTTCACAATAGTGACCTTTGTGGCATTTTAACTTGAGTTATCCCCTTCCCACCCCCCAGCCCCTCACCAACTCCATGGCAGACTTAGAATCCAGCAGCCTGGATTTGCCACCAGAGGTGACAAATAGTGTTGTAGCTCCTTCAAAGCCTCATTCCCAGAGAACTGTCATTATTTGGCCTGTCGGGTGGTTCCCTGGAATACCTCACTTGCAAGGCTATCTTTATTTGACCTGACCAGGAGCTCACCCAGTGCAAAAAGTTTTTCCCCTGGGGCCATTTGTCAAAACCATTCAGAGGCAATTGTTTAACCTTGGGGCAGCCTGAGGTGGTAAATAACATTTGGCAGAAAACAATAGGCTTCCGTGGGCTAACCAAAAGGACAAACTGGAGAATGGACTGTCCACAGAGGGCTGTGAAAATCTGACATATTCCTGGGAATCTGGAAGGCCATGTGTATGTGTACGATGCGTGCATCCAGGGCTGTGCAGATGCATAGGCGATATCTGGGAAGGTCCTAAACTCTCACCTCTGGCTACCCTCCAGGCCCTGCACAAGCAGGAAGTGAAGGTCAAGGCGGAGTTATTCAGGGCTTGGCCGGAGGGCTAGGAGCGTGCCCCCACAAGCACAGACTGCCCCTAACAAAGACTGGGAGACTAACCCATTCCAGGCACTTAAGGAAATCTCTGCCTAACCATTTGATGACCACTAGGGTAACTGAACAGAGATTTATTTCAGTCCCGCCTGCAAAAGAATACAGACTTCAGAGAATTAATTCAGAAAAGTCACTAAAACAAATAGTAGCAACAAATAGTCACAACGACAAACTGTGGGGATAGAGAGAAACGGACTTGCAGAGTCACCACGTGATAGTACGGAAAGTGTCCCATTTTTCACCAAAAAATTATGAGACGTGAAAAGAAATTGAAAGGGCGGACCTACGCCGGCCGACTCCGTCTTGTTCTGTGTCCTCCACCTTGAGTGACTATGTCCCCGACATGCCCCTTTCCGGGAAAATCGCAGAAACCTCAGACCACGCCTCCACCCCTTGAGTAACCTCCCGCTCACCCGTTCAAACCTCCTGATCAAAACACGCCCAGCGACCTGCGTAACAGGACTCCTACCCTTCCCCAGCCAATCAGCTGAGGCCACAGCCATTACCTCACCAACTGCCCCTAGACCCCTATAAAACCTTTGTGCTTTTGAAACTTGCTCTCTCTCCCGTATCTCACCGCTGCGTCGGTGCTGGTAGGGGATTGAGCTCAAGCTAGCTCGAATAAAGGCTCTTTGCTTTTGCATCGGACTTGGCTCCCTGGTGGTCTCTGGGGATCACGAATTCTGGGCATAACAAAATAAGGAACCATGGTCCCTACACAGGAGAAAAACAATCAATGGGAACTGTCTGAGTAGGATCAACTCAGAGATCCACACCTAGACACATCATCATCAGACTGCTGAATGTCAAAGACAAAGCAAGAATCTTGAAAACAGCTAGAGAGAAGTGATTCTCTTCAGTGTACTCTTCAGGTACAAGGGATACTCAACAAGCTCACAGTTGATTTCTCCTTAGGAACCACTGAGATCAGAAGGCAGTGAGACAAGATATTGAAAACACTAAAAGAAAAAGACTGTCAATCAAGCATTCAACATCCAGCAAAACTATCCTTAAAATTTGAAAGAGAAGAGGGGCGCCTGGGTGGCTCAGTCCATTAAGCGTATGACTTCAGCTCAGATCATGATCTCATAACTAGTGAGTTCAATTCCGCCC
>NW_024412427.1:14788719-14809006 GCF_014898765.1 Herpailurus yagouaroundi | reverse complement strand
CCCCCCCCCCGCAACCGGTCTCTGTGCTGACAGTTCAGAGCCTGGAGCCATTTTGGATTCTGTGTCTCCCTCTCTCTCTCTGCCCCTCCCCTGCATGTGCGCTCAAGTGCACACTCGCTCTCTCTCTCAAAAATAAATAAACATTAAAAACATTTTTTTAATCATATCTCCTTATTCAGAAAGAAATCCATTTAAAAAAAATGAAAGAGAAGATAAACAAAACTTGAGGTATTTTGTTGCTAGCAAAACTGTGCTTTAAGAAATACTTGCACGTTTAGGGGCACCTGGGTGGCTCAGTCGGTTAAGTGTCCGACTTCAGCTCAGGTCATGCTCTCGTGGTTCGTGAGTTCGAGCCCTGCATCAGGCTCTGTGCTGATGCCTCAGAGCCTGGATCCTGTTTCGGATTCTGTGTCTCCCTCTCTCTCTGCCCCTCCCCTGCTCATGCTCTGTCTCTAAAAAATAAGTAAATGTTAAAAAAAATTAAAAAAAAAGAAATACTTGCATGCTGAAGATGAAAGACATCACTGAAAGAAATTAAAGATTGAAATAAATGGAAAGACATCCTATGTTCGTATATTAGAAAATATAATATTGTCACTACTCCCCCAATTGATCTACAGATTGATTGCAATCCTTATCGAAATCTTAGCTGTTGAGGGGCGCCTGGGTGGCTCAGTTGGTTAAGCGTCCGACTTCGGTTCAGGTCATGATCTCACAGCTGGTGAGTTCAAGCCCCACATAGGGCTCTGTGCTGACAGCTCGGAACCTGGAGCCTGCTTCCGATTCTGTGTCTCCCTCTCTCTCTGACCCTCCCTTGTTCATGCTCTGTCTCTCTCTGTCTCAAAAATAAATAAACATTAAAAAAAAAATAAAAAAATCTTAGCTATTGATTTTTTAAAAAATTTTTTTGATGTTTATTTATTTTTGAAGGAGACACAGAGTGTGGGGGGGAGGGGAAGAAAGAGACGGAGACACAGAATCCAAAGCAGGCTCCAGGCTCTGAGCTATCAGCACAGAGCCTGACGTGGGGCTCGAACCCATAAACCCATAAACCACGAGATCATGACGTGAGCCGAAGTCGGAGGCTTAACCAACTGAGCCACCCAGGCACCCCTTAGCTGTTGATTTTGAAGATATTGATAAGCTGATCCTGAAATGATATGGAAATGCAAGGGACCCAGAATAGTGGAAATAATCTTGAAAAGAAGGACAATATTGGAGGGTCCATGCTTCCCTATTTCAAAATGTATTATAGTGCTACAGCAATAAAATCTGTGTGGTACTGTTATGAAGATAGGCACATAGATCACTGCAGGAGAATTGAGAATCCAGAAATAAATTCATATATTTATGGGCAATTGATTTTTGGCAAAGATGCCAAGATAATTCAACAGGGGAAAAAATAGTTGTTTTCAACGAATGGTACCCAGACAAGAGGATATCCACGTGGAAGGGAGCATCCACGTAGAACCGAGATGGGTCACTATCTTGATCCATATACAGAAATTAACTAAAAACCAATCAAAGGCTTAACTCTAAGAGCCAGCACTTATAAAGGTCGTAGAAAAATATTTAGGAGTAAGTTGATTTCTTAGGTGTGACACCAAAAGCACAAGCAGCCAAACCAAAAAAATTCTGTAATTCAAAGAACACTACCAAGAAAGTGAAAAGACCACTCACAAAAAGGGGAGGCAATATTCACAAACCGTTTATCTGATATGGTTATAGTATCCAGAACCTATACTGGAGTTTTACAACCCAACAATAAAAACAAACAAACAAACTCAAACATCTCCATTTAAAAATGGGCAAAGGACAGGGTGCCTGGATGGCTCAGCCAGTTAAGCATCCAACTTTGACTCAGGTCATGATCTCACAGTTCATGAGTTTGAGCCCCACATTGGGCTCTCCACTGTCAGTATAGAGCCTGCTTTGGACCCCCCCCCCCCCCCCCCGCCCCTCCCCTGCTCATTCTCTCTCTCTCTCTCTGTCTGTCTCTCTCTCTCAAAATAAATAAATAAACTTTAAAAAAATGGGCAAAAGACTTGGCATAGACATTTCTCCACAGAACATATACAAATGGCCAATAAGCACATGAAAAGATGCTCAACATCCATTAGTCATTTGGGCAGTGCAAATCAAAACCGTAATGAGAGAGCACTTCACACCCACTAGGATGGGTCAAACAAAAAAGCAGACAATAACAATTGTTGGCAAGAATGTGGAGAAATTGAAACTCTCATACAGTGCTTGTAGAAATGTAAAAGGATGTCGCCCCTCCAAAGAATGATTTGGCAATTCTCCAGAAAGTTAAATGTAGAGATACCATATAATGCATGAATTTCAATCCTAGGTATTTACTCAAAGGAACTGAAGACATACTCACACTACAACTTGTATATGAATATACAGTATTATTCATAACGGTATTATTCATAACAACCCCAAAGTGGAAACAACCCAAATATCTATCGATAAATGGATAAACAAAATGTGTTACACCCATACAAGAGAATGTTATTCAGCCACCAAAAATGAATGAACTATAGGGTTGCCTGGGTGGCTCTGTCAGTTAAGCATCCGACTTCGGCTCAGGTCATGATCTCACGGTTTGTGGGTTCGAGCCCCACGTCTGGCTCCGTGCTGACAGCTCAGCGCCTGGAGCCTGCTTCCGATTCTGGGTCTCCCTCTCTCTCTCTGCCCTTCCTCTGCTTTTGCTCTGTCTCTCAAATATGAATAAAAATGTTGAAAAGTTAAAAAAAAAAAAAGAATGAAGTACTAATGCGTTAGATCACACGGAGGAACCTTGAAAATATTATGTTGCTTGAAACAGCCAGAGTGAAAAGGTCATATATTTGTATTCTATTTATATGAAATGTACAGAGTAGTCAACTCCTTAGAAACAGAAAGTAGATCAGTGGTTTCTAGAGGCTGGGAAGAGGGGCAATACGTTGTGACTGCTAATGGGTATGGTAATAAAATAGACTTTATTTTTTAGAGCATTTTTAGGTTCAAAGCAGAAGGTTACAGAGATTTCCCATATACCCCAGGCCCCCATATAAACACAGCCTGCTCTACTATCGTACCCCACACCAGGGTGGGATGTATGCTTACACGACACAACAATATCACCTGAAGGCCATAGCTTACACGAGGGTTCACTCTTGGTGAAGGGTTTTCCTTAGGGTGATAAAGATGTTCCAGAATCGGTGTCTCTCAGTAGTTGCCCAAACCCCTGAACTGTACATTAAAAAGGGTGAATTTTATGCGAATTATGTGAATATCTTCTAATGTGAATGATCTCTTAATAAAAAAATTCTAGGGGCACTTGGGTGGCTTAGTCGGTTGAGTGTCCAACTCTTGGTTTCAGCTGAGGTCATGATCTCACTGTATCGTGAGTTCGAGCCCCATGTCTGGCTCTGGGCTGGCAGTACAGAGCCTGCTTGGGATTCTCTCTCCCTCTCTCTCTGCCTCTCCCCTGCCCGTGCTGTCTCTGTCTCTCTCAAAGTAAATAAATAAACTTAAAAAAAATTTTTTTTTAATTTTAGAACAGTACCAGACACAGGGTAAGCTCATTAAACATTAACTGTTATTATTTTAATTTTTTTTTTTTTTTTTTACTAAGCTTAGTGGGTTGGGGCTATAAATTAACTATACTTTGTCTTATATTGACCTCTTCTTATTAGAAAAGAAAAAAACAGGGAGAAAAGTAGAGTAAGAATGATTGTCAAGGGTGTGCAGCCCTTTTATTTTACAAAGCATTCTCAAATCTTTTTCTTTTCTTTTTTTTTTTTTTAAATTTTTTTAACGCTTTTATTTATTTTTGAGACAGAGGGAGACAAAGCATGAACGGGGGAGGGTCAGAGAGAGGGAGACACAGAATCGGAAACAGGCTCCAGGCTCCGAGCCATCAGCCCAGAGCCCGACGCGGGGCTCGAACTCACGGACCGCGAGATCGTGACCTGAGCCGAAGTCGGCCGCTTAACCGACTGAGCCACCCGGGCGCCCCTCAAATCTTTTTCTAAAGAAGCTACCCCACCCGTCACAAGGCAATTATACTCCTTGATTATCACTGTGATTATGTTTTCATCACCTCATTATCCCGTGTCTTCCCTCTCTAGGTGGGCAGATGCTTTGTGTAATTCACCTGGCACTTCCTAGCATGCAGTTGGAATCCAGTACACCCACTTGTTGCGTGAATGGATGAATGAATGAACACCCCCATGATCTCGCTTGAACTGCAAGCCGACACTGTAAGGTTAGACTAGGTTCATTAGCTCCACAAAGTTCGGAGACTGAGGCTGAACGAGAGCAGGTGATGAGCCGAAGGCCCTCCTGCTCTGTGGGGGGACAGGGACCTGGTAAGTACATCTCCCTCTCTCCTCAGTGTTCCTTTTTCTGGCCAACACTGTTTCTCTTCCCAAACCGACCGAGTGCAAGGATTACTCTTGCCACGTTTTCAGCCCTCTAGTGACCCCCGAAGTGTTATTCCTGAGGGTGTGTCCCCTCAGATGCTTGTGACCATCTTTGCTTCAGAAATGCCTGGGGCCATTACTAAACTGAAATTCAATTTTCTCATCCCTAAAATGGGTACAATCCATGTTCATGTGTGTTCAGTATTGCAATGATGTCAGTTCTCCATGACCTGATCTACAAATTCAATGCAATCTCAATCAAAATTCCAAGACATCTTTCTTTTTTCTCTCTCTTTTTTTTTTTTTTTTTTGGAGGGGAGAAAGGAATGTCCAGCTGATACTAAAATTTACATGAAAATCCAAACAGCCAAGAGTACCCAAGAAAGTCTTGAAGAAGAAATTTAGGAAAATCACCTCTAGCAAGAATTAGGATGTATTACATGTAAATGTATTATGAAACCAGTAATTAAAACAATGTCGTCTTGGTAAAAAGAGACAAATAGAATGAGTGGAGAGGCTAGAAATAGATCCACACGTATGTGAAAACATTGGGGTACAAGTGCCCCTATGCATCAGCACTCCTGTATCCCTTGGGTAAATTCCTAGCAGGGCTATTGCTCATATGTGGATCCTGAGAAACTTAATAGAAGACCATGGGGGAGGGGAAGGGGAAAAAAAAAGTTACAGAGAGGGAGGGAGGCAAACCATAAGAGACTCTGAAATACTGAGAACAAACAGAGGGTTGATGGGGGGTGGGGGAGAGGGGAAGGTGGGTGATGGGCATTGAGGAGGACACCTGTTGGGATGAGCTCTGGGTGTTGTATGGAAACCAATTTGATGATAAATTATATTTAATATTAAAAAAATAAAAGTAAAAAAATAAAATAAAATTAGGAGTGTCTTTCCATCCAAAGAAACTATGAAGAAGGCGAAAAGGTACGCCACAGAGCAAGAGAAGCTATTTGCTATATGAACAACCAACAAAAGACTTGTGAACCGGGGCATACAAAGAGTACCCCCATTCATGAAGAAATAGACAAACCAGTTTGAAAAAGGACAACACGTAAGGGCGCCTGGGTGGCTTAGTCAGTTAAGCATCCAACTTTGGCTCAGGTCATGATCTCACAGTCTGTGAGTTCGAGCCCCGCATCGGCCTCTGTGCTGACAGCTCAGAGCCTGGAGCCAGCTTTGGATTCTGTGCTCCCTCTCCCTCTGCCCCTCCCCTGCTCACACTCTGACTCTCTCTGTCTTTCAATAATAAATAAATGTTAAAAAAAAATTGAAAAAGAAAAAGTACAACACGTACAGACAAGCGTTACACAAAAGAGAATATCCAAATGACCAATAAAGCACATGAAAAGGTGCTCCCCCTCACTGGTTATCAGGGAATGAAAATATCGGCCTCAGTGAGACAGCTCTGAACATTCACTGGAATGTGGTTAAAAAGTAAAAAACCTGGGGGGTGCCTGGGGGGCACAGTCAGTTAAGCGTCTGACTCTTGTCTCAGCTCAGGTCATGATCTCAGTTTGGAGTTCGAGCCCCACATCTGGCTCTGCGTTGATGGTGCGGAGCCTGCTTGGGAGTCTGTCTCTCCTTCTCTCTGCCCCTCATCCGCTTGTGCTCTCGCTCTCTCTACAAATAAATAAATAAACTTGAAAGAAGAAAAAAGAAAAGAAAAAAGTCTGGTACTACCAACTGTAGACAAGGATGTGGAAGAAACTTTGATACATCTTGGCTTACAATGGTACAGCCACTTTGGAAAACGGATAGTGTCTAGAATACCCAAACCCTATGGTCAGCGATTCCACTCCTAGGTTTATACCCCAAAGAAATTAGCCCGTGTGAGCACCAGAAAATATGTACAAAGTGTTCATAGAATTATTGTCTGTAACGACCCCAAACTGGGAACTGCATCAAATGTCCATTGCCAGCAGAATTGGTACATAATAGAAAACTAAACAATAAAAGTAAATGAGTTTCTATCTACTTGGTGCAACCAGAAGGATGGTCTCACTGTCATAGTTTTGGGCACATGGAAGAAATTGGGCACAACAGATACACGCTGCATGATTCCATGCGCATCAGATGCAAAATCGGGCAAAACTAATCCATGGTGTTAGAAGTCATGATGTAGATTGGTCTTTGGAGCAGAGAGTGGGGAAAAGCTGGGTGTGGGGGGTAACAATTACATGGTGTGTTCCCTTTGTGCATGAGTTATACTGTGTATAAGTTATACTTGAATCAGATGGCTTATTAAAAAAAAAGTATAACACTTGTCATTGTGCGGGATAAGTGAAAATAGTGATAATAACCTAATAGCTAAAAGAATTGAGCCCTGCTTTAGTGCCCCGCAGTTAGAAAATGCTTTATAGAAGTGTAACGAGGATGAACATTTTGAAATATTTCAACGTGCTTGTCTCTTTTCCCTTTCCTTACACCAAGGCTTTTCTCCCGGGGCAGCCAGAGGCATCCACTTGCCTTCCAGGGTATCAGGATTGGTACAGCTAAAGCTCCAGGGGAAAAAGTCCACGTTTAGCCTTGGACTCTCAAGAATTCTGAGGCCCTCCCAAGGAAATGATCTTGAAAGCCCATGTAATTTAGAGAGAAACAAATTTTCTCAATTCCTAGAGTTTCGTCGGTACATAAAGAGCCTGGCCTGGTGGGCGGGAAGATGGACCTTGACTGTATATAATAAACCACACGAGGCAAAAAACAAAAACAAAAAACCAAAAACCGAGGTAAGTTGCGAGTGAAGTCCCTTCTGCCTGGGAAAGAAGGTCAGGAGAAGGAGGGAGAAGTTGGGGAAGAAGATGTAGAGAAAGGATGCTGTCAAACATCCAGGCAGGCAGAGAGATCAGTTAGAGGAAGCAAACACTGCCTCCTTGGTGTGCACCTGCTGGCCATGATAAATTCTAACCCCGTATACACGCGCACTCCTTTCTTCTCGCAAGGAGCTGTTAGGTAGGCGCTATTATCAATCACCCCCCACCTTTCGCACATGGAAACTGAGGCTAAGACAGCGAGGTGCTTGCCTGAGGTCAGCTTGATTGCAGAACGTGGCTCTTCTCTGATGCTGCATGTGTGAAGCACTGAACGTAGCACCTGCTGTGTTAGAAGATATTATTGTTACTGTCTTTCCTGTCCTTCCCCCCCCAGATAAATGGTCCACGATGCTACGATTAGAAATCGGGGGAAGGGAGTTCTCGAGAGAGCAAATTCTGCCAAGGATTCACTAGAAGCCCTGGAGTGACAGTGACAATCGCCTTGCTGGTCAGTAGGCCCTTCCTGCCCGCAGTCCTGTCTGCTCCCCTCACAGGTGACTTGTGCAGGGTGGAGGGGGGGGGACGGGAGATGTGCCAGCACCATCCTGCCTTGTAGATAAGGAAACTGGGGGACTCAAGCGGCTTGCCACAGGCTACTCAGCAGGTCAGTAAGAAGGTCTGCGGTAGAGTCACTGCCTCTCCCTGGGCCTCAGTGTCCCCCATCTGTAAAATGGGTTGGGCAGTTTCTACACCTGGTTCGAAGTTTCTGGAGTGGGAGAGAAAAAAAAAGCCAGAAAGGAGGACCCAAAAAGGGAGAGGAAGAAAGGAAGATGAGATACAGAGTGCGTCAAAGTAGTGGCTTAGATTTCAGCTTCAATTTTTTTTTTTTTTTTTAGGTTGTAACGAGAAGAGATTCAAACCAGATGTGGTCCTGGTGACTCTTGGTAGCCGAGGGTGGAACTGTGCTGTGATAATACCATATTAGTTTGGGGCAACATATCTATCAACATCCCCGGCCACAGAGCTAAGTGGTTGACATTTCCAGGAACTATGTCCCCACGCTTGAGTTCGGCATTTGCAAGGGCCTCAGACCCTCACTGGACTTCTAAGTTTTCCGCGAAGGGGCTCGTTCTTCAGCCGTTGTCCGGCCCCTGTCTCCCAAACACACCCCCTGGGGAGAACCTCACTCACAGGGCAAGGCCGGGACCCCAATCACTCCCTTGGCGACACAGCGGAGGCCGAGTGGGAGGCAGGCGCAGCCCAGAAGAGCCAGGCTCAGTGGGAGCCGAGGGAGCACGGCCCAAACAGCCCACGGGATCACAGGCCACATTGTTATTACTTTTTAATTAAAATGGCGTCTTTCCCCCTTATTACAAAAGCCATGTCTGTTTATTTTAGCAAAATTAGACAGTCCAGACCGACGAAAAGGAAAAATTAAAAATGACCCATGACCCAGAGAGAGAGAGCCATTGTTAGCACCCCAGGGTATTCAGGGGTCAGAAACAAAATGCACGGGGAGGTGGGGGGGGGGGGCTGGCCAGTTAATGTAAATGTGAATTGGATGCTACTAAAATTAATAAAAATGTGGGAATCGCGTGGCATTCAAATGAATACAAAGGTGTGAGTAGGGTGAATTTATATGCAAATTAATATCAACATGGGAGTATTGCGGTGTTAAAAACTTTGGGAACCTTTGAATCTGCAGAGTAATACAGAGTGGAGCCTGGAGCCTGCTTCCGATTCTGTGTCTCCCTCTCTCTCTGCCCCTCCCCCGTTCATGCTCTGTCTCTCTCTGTCCCAAAAATAAATAAAAAACGTTGAAAAAAAAATTAAATAAAAAAATAAATACCGACTCAGGCTTTAGTGATCACCAGCCCGCCACCTCCAGCCCTCTGAAGATCGTACCCCTGCTGTGTCTTTCTAGATCAAGCCATCAATTGGCCTATCCATCCGTCCGTCGAAATGCATGTATACGCATGTATAGAAAAATAAACACATGTTTCCACTTACACACACATATACAGATAAACACACATAGACCTGTGTACATCAAGTGGAGCTTTACGTGGATGCTTAATATAACACTCAGATAAAAATGCAAGTTCTTGGGTTAGAGGAAGATGGGGGGCTATTTTCACCCCTTCTTGCCGTGTTCTTGCCCTAACAGCAGCCCCTAAATAACTCTGGGCACCACAGGAATCTGGGCTGAAAACCAGCCATTTTTTCCAGGGGTTCCTAGTCCTCAGCATTTCATGGACCCGTAAATTCCACTTTCCAAAAATTAGGAGGCACCGAACTAGGCCTGTCAACTCTCTTCCCATCAAATGTGGCAGGCTTGGCTAGCCGCCCTCTTATTAGTTGTTGCCCACCACCCTACCTCTTTCCTTCTTGGTTTTGTTTGAGGGGGCCATGTGTTCTGGCCCAGGAAATCAGTCATCATTAATAAACCCAACGTGGCAATCCCATTTGGGATCCCATATGGGATGCTCCCGTAAGAGCAGTCCTACAACCTAATTTAGCCAATAAGGCATAAGAGGTCTGCTGGAGACTTTTAGGAAAGCTTTTGCTTTCCTGGAAAAGGGACAGCATCACTGGGACTATCTCATCCCCACTCTTCCTGCCATGAACGTGGATACCTTGCCAAGACCAATGGCAGCCTTGTTGGGTCCACGAAGGAAAGGGCAAGAGAATCACAGAGACTCCTACCTGCCTAGCATTGTAAGCACTGAAACTTCCCCAGTGCGTCTCTACCTCCGGACTTCTTCCGATGCGAAAAAATAAGCCCCTGTTTGTTTATGCCACTGTGAATTATATTATTGTGAAGTTTAGAAAGAAAAGCGAACGTGCATTATCATCGTCAAGCCAAAGAGGTAGAGAGGAGACAACGTTACAGACAAGCAAGTTGTATGGATAGCTCGCTGTTGTCCCTGTGTTTCCGATTTTGCCATCCGCTAAAAGCAACTTTTCGCAGAGCAGCCCTGGCCCCTGGACAGATGTCTGGAAGTTGTTGATGCTGACCACAGTGGCAGAATGAATGACTAAAGAATAGTCCATCATCGGACTTCCAGTCATTCGATAGGACAGCTCCTGGTGTTGGGCATTCAGATCATTTCCAGTTATTTCCCTGTAAACGGTGTTGCAATGAACATCCTCAGAGCTAAATCTTCACCCTCATCTTCACTGAGTTTCTTAGGGTAACTTCCCACAAGTGGAATTTCTAGGTTGTAGGCTTTCCTTCATATTGCCCAACTGTCTTCCAGAAAGAAAATGCCAAGTTACATGGTCATCTCCCCATGGATGTTTGGCACCATTTGGATGGATAACATGAGTTGCTCCAATATTCTTCCCCAAGCAGCACTTTGGGCTGAGATGGTTTGAGTTGAGTGGCTTCTGCCCGCTCTAAGCAGAAGTCCTCATCTATATGCCTTGGCCACCTCCAGCCCTCCCAAGATCAAGGCCACTTGCATATTTACAAATGGTCACAGCCCCTTACAATCCTCCCCTGCCCTCCTCTGTTTCCCCGGAGCGAAGGGAATAATGTCAGGGCTCTGGTCACAGGTCAGTATCTGTGACAACTGCCATCCACCTGTCTTCTACGCCCAGCTGACTGTGAGGTCCTCAAAGGGAGAGAAAACTGTTCCCTATCTTCCTCCCTGTTCTCCACGAAACTCTGCCCACACTTCGCACCCTTGCTCAAAGACTTCTATCATCCTTCCACACTAGAAATACTATTCTCTGCTGGCCTTGGAACCCCATCAACTCCCTTGGGGTCTGACTCATTTGGCCTTGTCCTTGAGGAGGCAGTTGCCAGAGAGCAAGGCCTAGAACCACGCCTGGGCTTTGTCACTGTCTCAGTCGGCTCGGGCTGCTGTAACAAAATAAATACCCTAGACCAGGGGGCTTAAATAATGAACACTCATATCTCACAGTTCCAGAAGCTAAGAAGTCCAAGATCAAGGTACTGGCAGATTCAGTGTCTGGGGAGGGCTCCCATCTTGGTTTAGAGACGGCTGCCTTCTTTCTGTGTCCTCACATGGCGGAGACAGGACTCTGTTCTCTTCCTTCAAGAGCACTAATCCCATCACGGGAGCTTCATGCTCATGACTCCATCTAAACCTTATTCCCCCCCAAACGCCCCACTCCTAATACCATCATGTTACGGGATAGGGCTTCAACATATGGGTTTGGGGGGACACAAACATTCAGCCCATAGCACCCCTGACAAACTCTGTGACTACAGGCACATCGTTCCCCTCTCAGCCTGGTCTCCCCTTTTGCACAAAGACAGGATCAGAAAATTTCGACCAGCCAGTAAACTCTAAAGGAGCATTTATTGTTTGTGACTCCACGCTCCCGGTAGCCATTCCCCTTTCTTCTGGCAAACACCCCGACTTCTTTCGGGGTGTGTGTGTGGGGGTTAGGGTCCTTCAGTCCAGGACGGCTGGGAGTGGAGCTCTGGACCTAAGCCAACCTGATCGGGCATGTGACCCGAGAGCCAATTAGAGGGAGTCCCAAAACTGCAGCTGGGATTGCTGGAAGACTGCTACCACTTTGTGTGGCTCTGGAACCCAAAAGCTATAGAGATCGCTAGGAAGGGGATCCTCGCGGAAGGTTCAAGAGAGGACAGAGTCTGATGACACTGTTGAAACTCCGTATCCAGCCTCTCCTAGATTTGATCCTCTCTGCCCTCCCCTTCCCTCTTTCCTCTCTTTATTTTTCGAGCCTTGGTCTCTCCTGTCCCCCTCCACACCCCACCCCTCCCCACACCTGCACCAGCTCCTGAGCAACTCACATCTTGCTCCTTGCTGCTGGACCCCCCCCCCCCGGGACGGGCCCCCCCCCCCCGCCCCCTCAGGTCAGGTCTCTCCCAGGCAGTGCCTGGCCCAGCTGCAACCTTACAACCCAGCAGGGTGGCAACTGGGTCCTCAGAGGGGCTGGGAGGAACAGGGTGCAGAGGGCACGTGGAAAGGGCAGGGAGACCGGGTGACAGGTAGTGTTCCTAATGCTCCACAGTCAGCTTCTTTATCCTGGCCTCGTGGCTCGGTTGGCATCGGCACCAGCTGGAGCTTGCCCTGTGTTGGCTCGGGGTACTTTTCACAGAACTGGGGAGGGGGAGGGCTTCCCCTTTATCCGTCCCGTTTGCTTGCTGTGGAGATAGTTCAGGATCCGCACGAGTGCAGGGTGAATGAAAGGACATGGTCTAATTATGGCTTTAACATCTCTCTTGTGAGGTTGATTGGCAGGAAGAACAAAAGACATCTATGTTATCACCTGGGTCTCTACATCTTCTCGCCCAAGACCGAGATCATCATCTCTTCCTGGGACCACTGCCCCCCCCCCCCCACAATGCCAGCAGCTTCTAATCCAGCCTCCAAATCACTGACAGAGTGCTTTGCCTGAGATGTGAGGTATTCAGGTACGCCACAGATTCAAGGAGTGGGTTAATTACATATTGCCGCACCACGAACCACAAAACAAGGTAGCTTAGAATAGAGATTTGCAAACTATAGTCCTCAGGCCAAATTTGGCTCACTGCTTATTTTGGTAAATAAAGTTTTATTGGAACACAGCCATGCCCATTCATTTATGTATGGTCTATGGCTGCTTTGGCAGAGTTGAATAGTTGTTTTTTTTTTTTTTTTTTTTTATTGTTTTATTTATTTTTGAGAGGGAGAGAGACACAGGGCACAAGTGGGGGGAGGGCCAGAGGGAGAGGGGGGCACAGAATCCGAAGCAGGCTCCAGGCTCCCAGCTGTCAGCCCAGAGCCCAGTGAGGGGCTCGAACTCGTGAACTGCGAGATCATGACCCGAGCGGAAGGCGGACGCTTCACCGACTGAGCCACCCAGGCGCCCCTGAAGAGTTTTAATAGAGACTGTATGGGCCACACAGACTAAAACATTTACTATCTGGCTCTTTACAGGAAAAGTTTGTCAACCCCTGGATTAACAGTAATCATTTATTATCTCTCATGGTTCTCGTGGTTTCTATGGGCAAAGGATCTGGATGCAGCTCAGCCATGTGGTTCTGGTTCAGGGTTTTTTCGGAGGATCCAGTTAGGTATTGGCTTGGAGCTCCACTCACCTGAAGGCTTGACTAGGGCTGAAGGACGCTCATCCAAGAAGGTTCGCTCATGCTGATGCTGTTCTATGCTGTCCTATGCTGGGGGACTCAATTCTGCTTTACATGGGCAACACAGGATAGTTTGAGTGTTCTCACGGCATGGTGGCTGCTGTCCCCAAAGTGAGAGATTCAAGAGAACACGGTGGAATCTCAACGCCTTTGTGAGCTAGATTCAGAAGTCACACCCTGTGACTTCTGCCATATTCTGCTGATCACATGGGCCAGCCCTGGTTCAATGTAGGGAAGGAAGAACAGAGAATAAATACCAGGAAGTGGGATCACTGGGGCCATCTTGGAGCCTGGATACCATGTGAAAGATACAAACTCGTGCTTTCATGAGCATATTGATCTATATTGATGAGCTGCTGATAAAAGGGGGTGGGGAGGCATTTATCCCCCTAACCTCAAGGGTATCACTTCCAGGCTTCTAGGACGCTCAAAATAAATGTATTTTCTTTTTTTTGTTGTTAAGTTTATTTATTTTGAGAGAGAGAGAGAGAGAGAGAGAGGATCCCAAGCAGGCTCTGTGCCATGAGTACAGAGCCCAATATGGGGCTCTATCCCCCAAACCGTGGTATCACGACCTGAGCTGAAACCAAGAGTCTGATGCTTAACTGACGGAGCCACCCAGGCAACTCTATAAATGTATTTTCTTAGGATTGCATCATGCTTTCTGTTAATATTTTCAAATTTGGAGATTTCACAAAACACCTAAAATCTCTAAATTAACCCTCCCCCCCCCCCCCACATAGAACAAGAGGATGGTGAGAAGAGTCTTTCTAGTTTACCGCATTCCCCACCATTCTTTATCGATCCCTGACAGAGATGCTGGAGTGTAGTGATCATTTATTATAATCCTTGGCCTGTTTCCTCACAGAAATACTTCACCGCAATTTCACCTACATTAAAAGAGGGCAAAGAACAGATACACGAAGAGGGCCTCCCAGTTTAAGAAACATTAGGGGTACCACGTTTCTTATTAGGAGAGAAGAATTTTTCTGTGTATTTAACATGCACATAACGTATATGTATTTTTAAAAAATTTTTTTTACTCTTTATTTGTTTTTGACAGAGAGAGGCAGAGCGTGGGCGGAGGAGGGGCAGAGAGAGGGGAAGACACAGAATCCAAAGCAGGCTCCAGGCTCTGAGCTGTCAGCACAGAGCCCGAGGCGGGGCTTGAACTCACAGACCTCGAGATCATGACCTGAGCCTAAGTCAGATGCTCAACTGACTGAGCCACCCAGGCGCCCCAATGTATATGTGTTTTTATTTATTTATTTTTATTTTATTTTTTTTAAACGTTTATTTATTTTTGAGACAGAGAGAGACAGAGCATGAGCGGAGGAGGGGCAGAGAGAGAGGAAGACACAGAATCCGAAGCAGGCTCCAGGCTCTGAGCCATCAGCCCAGAGCCCGACGCGGAGCTCGAACTCACGGACCGAGAGATCGTGACCTGAGCTGAAGTCGGACGCTTAACCGACTGAGCCACCCAGGCGCCCCAATGTATATGTATTTTTAACAACTATAATCACCACAGCTTGTAAACTTTAACTGCCTGGCCCGTGGAGGCCAATTTCCTTAGCTTGGCATTGAAGATCTTTTATAATCTGGCACCACCTACCTTAAAGACAATATGGCATAGAGACAAAGAAAGAGTTCAGACCCTGGAATCAGACCAGATGGCTTTACATATCAGCCCCACCATTCACCCTTTGTGTCCTCTATTTTCTCATCTCAAAAATGGAGAAAATAATAATACCTATCACATAGGGGTTTGTGACTACCTTTCCAGCTCTATCTCCAGCCCTGCCAGCACTCCAGCTACCCGAACACTCCAGGCTATTTTAGGCCCCAGTGCCTTTGCACATTCTGTTTCCTCTGTCTGCAGTTCTCAGGTCCTGCTTCTCTGCTGCAAGGCTTAGTCCACAGTCATCCACTGAGGTTGTCCCTAACACTGTTCACCAGACCTGTCTGGTGCTCTTGGACAAGACGTGGGATGGTACTTCTTGGCCCCCTTGTGATTGGGTCGGAGCCACGTGACAAGTTCCGGTCGATGAGTTGTGGGTACACACGACACGTGTCTTTCCCAGGCTGGAGCATTTACCAGCAGTGTCAAGACCTTCCAGAATTGTCTCTTCCCTCTGCCACAGTCACTAGCCCCCGGAGCGTCCACGGCACTCTTAGATGTGTTGAGCCAAAAATCTGCCTCGCGATTCGGGTCTCCGGAGTTGTTACAACAGCACTACCTAGCCTGTGTTGACTTCTTTCCATAGGAAAGCTTTCTTTAACTTTCCTCCAACAGAGCTGATCATGGCCCATGGGTTGTCACGGCAACCAGCGCGCACCTCTATCCACACATTATACACAGCAGCTGCGTGTTACAGAACTGGCTTGAGGGGTCAGGGTGCCCACTGGTACTGCTCTCTCCCCAGCATGGCTTTCCCCAACTACCCGTAGTGAAGATGCTCCCCCCCCCCTGCCCCCCGCTAGTCTCTGCATGGACACCCAGCTTATTTAGTGCTTGGCACTTCATTCTCAAAGGTGAGTCTTTTCATCTGCTTATTTAAATAAGGCAGACTGATTTCCTGTCTGCCTCTCCCACTAAATAATAAGCGCATAGCCCTGGGGCGTAGCTTGGGGTCTGCTGCAGAAACACTAGTACATGACCGATTGAATGAATGAATGATCAGTGAACAGTGTGCAGCCAGTGAGTGAATGAGGGAATGGCTCGTGGTACAACTCAACAACTCGGCTACCCTCGGCCGTGTCTGCAAGCATCCCCTCCCGGGCCACTGGCGGCGCCTTGTGTGACCGTTTAAAGCCAGGAAGCAAAATCAAAGGGCCCTGGATTCAAAGGACGCTAATTACCTTTCAAAGAGTTGCCCTTGGCTTTAGCCACACGATTCCCGTCAGAGGCTGTGGGAGTTTGCGGTTCCTGTGCCGGGCTTTGAAACTGGGAGGGATTAATGGGGCTCGATTAAACCACAAATGTCAGGAAGTGCGGAGGGCAGCTCGGAATGCTGGCCACCTCCGTCCTGAAAGGGAGAACAGCCACGGACCGCCCCTCCCCCGCGGGGCTTGAGCTGCTGATAAAAGGGGGTGGGGAGGCATTTATCCCCCTAACCTCAAGGGCATCACTTCCAGGCTTCTAGGATGCTCATTTACATGCAAATGACTGACATGCTAATGAGAATTTAGTTTGGCATTTTGTGTTAAGGAGTAGTAAGGAGACTGCCCACCGAATTTTCCATGCCCTGAGGCCTGAACAGCAACCTTCCCAACTCCATAACAGGCATGGGCTAGAATAATTGATAATGACAATGATAGGTACCAACTCACTAAGCACCTACCTGACTCTGAGCTTGTGGCTTTATGTAGTTGATCTCTTTTCATCCTTATAACCTGCCCAGAGGTAGGTAAGGGCTCTCGTGAGCTCCATTTCACAGATGGAGAAATGGAGGCTCAGAGAGGTGAAGGCACGTGCTCAAGGTTGCACAGCACGGAAATAACAGCCTGGAACGGACAGAACAGTCTCCCTCTCAAAACCTGAACTGCTCTATTTTTTCCCATCTTTTGGAAATCTGAAGGCCTCTCCCTCTGATGTTCCAGGAGGAATGATTCTATAAAAAGCAAGAAGACAGTGAGATAAGAGACGGGGAAAGACACGTTGGAGAAACCCATACCAAATTTAGTTTGCGAGCCCACCCCGGTCTGACTCCCCAACCGTTTTACGAATCCCTCCCAACTACTGAGGAAGGAGCTGGTGATGCTTCCTGTCAGGAAGCTTTTCAGCTTCTGGTAGCTAGAAGTCAACTCAGCGAGAATGTGGATTTGCTCAATCCCAACCCTTCTTGGCGCCTTCATTATAGAGCTTGGAAAGGCCAAACACCTACTTTCCCAGCCTCCCTTGCTGCTAGAGACGCCCATGTGACCAGTTCTAGCCAATGAGACAGAGACTGAAGCCTCCACTTTCCCAATAAGAGGGACATACATTGCTTCGACAGCCTTCCCCGTTTCTTCCTCCTGCCGGGAATGTGATGTGACACCTGAACTGTGGCAGCCTTCCTGTGACCAGAGGGAAAGGCCAAGAGGCTAACACACATTACTGAGTCATCCAACCAACGCTAGTCACTGCTTACCTCCAGAGTTTTTGAAACAAATTAAAGAAATGAAATAAAACCCCTTTTATTTAAGCCCCTGTTAGCTGCTTGAAACCAAAAGCATCTTAATGGGTACAACCTTTCATCCTATGTTTCTTATTAAGAATGAGGGTAGTTCCCAGAAACCCTGTCCCTACAGCTTTGCCTCACATCTCTGTCCAGAATTTTGTTCAGTGTCTTTTCCTAAGCTAATTGTTTGTCAGAAGGAAAAAAACCAAAACCCAACATGATTGGCTTTGGACCGGTGGTTCTCTGACTTTGAAGGGCTTCCGCAATCTTACCGGGAAGGCTTGTTAAGACCCAGATGGCGGGGGCCTATCCCCAGAGTTTTTGATTTAGTAGGTCTAAGGCGGTGGCTGAGAAGTTGCATCCCAGGGAAATGTCCTGCCTCCCTACCTATTGGTGTAAAGTCAAAAAGAGTTCACTGTGGAGGCAAGTAGTCAAGGAAGGCTTCTTGGAGGAGGGGTCATGAACTAAACCTTAAAGAAGGCTTAAGGATGAAGACGTGTAAGGAAGGTAGCAGAAAGGAAGGCCCTGAGAGAGAAAGGAATAGTCAGGAAGGAGGTACATAGAGCACGAGGAGGTGTGGCCAGGAGTAAAATGAAGAGTAATAAATTAACGTATCAACTGATAAAGACCCTTCGCCTTTAGCCTCAGAAGCCAGGAGGTGATTTTGGAGGCCTGAGGAAATCAAGTGGGTTGAGAGCTCCGTCTTTGTTGCCAGACTTGAGTTCCAGCCCCAGGCCTCCCTGTTATTTTTGCTGTGTTTTCTCTGAGCAAGTCAAACGACCTCTTGGAGCCTTCATTTTGTCAGCTGCAAAATGGGCCTAATGACGCCTCTCTCGCAGAGGTTGAGAGATGTAAGGGGTAAAAATGCATGTACATCACCTAGTGTTAAATATATAACAGCAAAGAGAGAAAATCATTTTGAGAAACACCTGTATCCCAAACCCTCAGGATATGTTACCAGTCAGGTTACGGGTTCTATCACCAAATGACCTGGGGAAACACTGAGTCTGTAAAGTTTTCTTTCCTGCAGGATTTTGCAGCCTTTAATACACTAATATGAAGGATGGATCTCATCTGCGAAGGCCCGCGGCATTTCCCCAAACTTGGTTTTATTTTTTTATTTTATTTTTTTTTTAACGTTTATTTATTTTTGGGACAGAGAGAGACAGAGCATGAACAGGGGAGGGGCAGAGAGAGAGGGAGACACAGAATCCGAAACAGGCTCCAGGCTCTGAGCAGTCAGCACAGAGCCCGACGCGGGGCTCGAACTCACGGACCGCGAGATCGTGACCTGGCTCAAGTCGGACGCTTAACCGACTGCGCCACCCAGGCGCCCCCAAACTTGGTTTTAAAAACGCTTTTAAAAATATATAAATCCTTGGAAATATTTTGAGGAATGCTCCTGTTCAGAACTATGAGAAACCATTATAAAGCATCGATGTACTAATTACAATAATTTGCCATTTCTACTCTGACGAAGGATAAAACCCGCAGCATTTTATCGATCCGTTAGGTTATATTTCTGTGTTAGTCGGCTTTCCTAAATTACGCTGAGGTCACAAACAAACCTCAAATCTCCCTGGCTTACAGCAACAAATGTCTATGTCTCCCCCGGCCCCCAAGAGCACTCCTTAACCCCCATCATCCCCCCCCACTCCCTGTAACCATCAGTGTGTTCTCTATAGTTAAGAGGCTGTTTCTCAGATTGCTTCTCTCTCTCTTTGCCCCGCTTGTTCATTTGTTTTGTTTCTTAAATTATACCTATGAGTGAAATCATATGGTATTTGTCTTTCTCTGACTGACTTATGTCACTTAGCATAATACTCTCTAGTTCTATCCATGTCATTGCAAATGGCAAGATTTCATTCTTTTTAACGGCTGAACAATATTCCATTGTATGTTTTATATGTATGTATATATACATACATACAACACATCTTCTTTATCCATTCATCGGTTTGATGGGCTCTTGGACTGTTTCCATAATTTGGCTATTGTGTAGTTCTTTTTTTTTATGTTTATTTATTTTGATTTTTTTTTTCAACATTTATTTATTTTTGGGACAGAGAGAGACAGAGCATGAACGGGGGAGGGGCAGAGAGAGAGGGGGACACAGAATCGGAAACAGGCTCCAGGCTCTGAGCCATCAGCCCAGAGCCCGACGCGGGGCTCGAACTCACGGACCGCGAGATCGTGACCTGGCCGAAGTCGGACGCTCAACCGACTGCGCCACCCAGGTGCCCCTGTTTATTTATTTTGAGAGAGATTGAGAGAGAGAGAGAGAGAGAGAGAGAGAGAGAGAGAATCCCAAGCAGGCTCCATGCTGTCAGCACAGAGCCCAATGCAGGGCTTGAACTCAGGAACTGTGAAATCATGACCTGAGCCAAAATCAAGAGTCAGACACTTAACTGACTGAGCCAAGCCCAGTGCTGCAGGGTGGTTCTATTTTTAACTTTTTGAGGAACCGTGATGGCTTTTAAAGCTTCTACGCAGGAGGGGCATTCAAGGTCACGTCTTATTGGCCCAAGTAGGTCACATGGGTAGGCCTGATGTCAATGGCACAGGAAGTATAATTGTGTTGCGAGGAGCAAGATCTTTGGGAACAAAAAAGTGTCCATTCTGTCATCATGGAAGCAGCCTCCTGTTTTAAAACACTGCCTGGGGGCTCCCGGGTGGCTCAGTCGTTAAGCATCCAACTTCGTCTCAGGTCATGATCTTGCGGTCAGTGAGTTCAAGCCCCGCGTCGGGCTCTGTGCTGACAGCTCAGAGCCCGGAGCCTGTTTCCGATTCTGTGTCTCCCTCTCTCTCTGACCCTCCCCC
>NW_024412427.1:14769620-14788319 GCF_014898765.1 Herpailurus yagouaroundi | reverse complement strand
AACGTTTATTTATTTTTGGGACAGAGAGAGACAGAGCATGAACGGGGGAGGGGCAGAGAGAGAGGGAGACACAGAATCGGAAACAGGCTCCAGGCTCCGAGCCATCAGCCCAGAGCCTGACGTGGGGCTCGAACTCCCGGACCGCGAGATCGTGACCTGGCTGAAGTCGGACGCTTAACTGACTACGCCACCCAGGCGCCCCCGAGTCTTTCTTTTTTAAAGGCTTAGTATTTCTGATCGTTTGTTCTCCAACATGGATTTTATAGCACCAAATTGTCGAGTTCAGTGAAAAACCCTGTTGGGATTTTAACTAAAATTGTGCCACATTTATAAATTAAATTGGGGAAAGACTTGCCAGGCTGAGCCTTCCCATCTGTGAACTTGGTATATTTCACCACTTATGTAGGTCATCATGTACGTCCTTCACTACACAGTTAAAAATTTCTTCATAGAGTTTTTGTACATCTCCTGGCAGATTTATTCCGGCAGTCTTACAGATTTTGCGGCTAGGATGGATGAAATCTTTTAAAAAATATGTATTATAAAATTTGCCACTGATGGTATATGGAAACGCTATTGATTTGGGAATCTTGACCATCTATCCAGCAACGTCACTGAACTCTTTTAAGCGTTCTAATATTATGTCCGGAGTTTGAAATTCCTCTGAGAATAATTCTGGCATTTGCGGACAGCAGTAATTTTTATTTTTTCCCATCACAACTTTCCCTTACGCTCTGGTCTCTTTTTCTTTCCTTTTCCTTTTTTGTTCCCTCATAATTGATGGAGTATATAGAACTCTCCGGAGACTCGATAAATTGGGCATTTTGATCATTCCCATTTTACAGGAGAAGAAATGTTGAGAGAGGACCCGAGTCTGTCTTACCCCTGCATTTGTGTGTCAGGGCTGCTTTGGGTGCAAGTGACAGGAAAGCAGGCCAGAGTGGCTCTCACAATCGGGAGGTGAGGCACCGCTGGATCTGGGGGACTCGTGCTGGTGCCACAGGAGCCACCTCCCTCCCTCGGCCTCTCAGCCCAGCTGTCCTCTCTGCTGGCTTCATTCTCAAGTAGGGATTCCCCAGATGCCAGTAAGCCGGTTGCCAGGGGTTCCAGGCTCACACGGTGATCCCCACCGCCGACAACTTGAGAGAAAACACTGAGACTGTCTTTCCGCCAGCATCCGTGTTAACCCCTGAGATGTACTCCGATTGGCCAGCCTGGCCTTTACACTCATCTCCAATGGGACCCTGTAACTGACAGCCCGCTGGAATAGAATCTCTTGGAGTCAGAGGTGAGAGGGAAAGATCCCACAAGGAAAAGATGGGATAAGGGGAGGGGATGCCAGGGGACCAGAAAGGCAGCTGTCCACTCTCCCACTGACTAGGATGCGGAAGTCAGGAGGCCTGCATTCCAGCTCTGGTTTTGCCGCTAGAACTTTTGGCCGTATTGTAATTGCAGAGACTTACTTTGCTTTTTTTTTTTTTTTTTAATGTTTATTTATTTTTGAGACACACGGAGAGAAACAGACTGTGAGCAGAGGAGGGGCAGAAGGAGAGGGAGCCACAGAATCCAAAGCGGGCTCTGCGCCGTCAGCACAGAGCCTGGCGCGGGGCAGGAACTTACGAACTGCGAGATCATGACCTGAGCCAAAGTCGGACGCTTAACCGACGGAGCCACCTAGGTGCCCCTTACTTTGCTTATTTGGTAAACGGAGAATGTAACCACATGGGTGGGAATCAAATGAGGAAACGTATGGAAAAGAGGACGTGTAAAATGAAACACGGTAAGGAATTGCATTCATCATCACTGGCCTTAATTAGTATAGTCACCCCTCGACTCAGGAACCTTGAACGAGCTCCCGGCTGTCCGACCCATCAGGCTTTGCGGGGCTCACGAGGTTCTTCTAGTCTGGCCCTGGCTGGTCCACCCCCTTCCTCTCTTTTTTTTAAAAATTTTTTTTTTCAACGTTTATTTATTTTTGGGACAGAGAGAGACAGAGCATGAACGGGGGAGGGGCAGAGAGAGAGGGAGACACAGAATCGGAAACAGGCTCCAGGCTCCGAGCCATCAGCCCAGAGCCTGACGCGGGGCTCAAACTCACGGACCGCGAGATCGTGACCTGGCTGAAGTCGGACGCTTAACCGGCTGCGCCACCCAGGCGCCCCCACCCCCTTCCTCTCTAACCCACCTCCTCCCCTCTAAGCAGGCTGGTCTTCTCTTGCACCACACACCTCGGCTTCGGCGTCAACCCCATGGCTCCACCTGGTGTGAACCCACCCACTTGCCTGGGCAACTCTGGGCAACTTATGTACTTTCTGTGAAACTCAGTTTGTTCACCTCCTAAATGGGAACCATTGCTTCGCAAGGTCATTGTAAGTATTACATGAAGAGAATTGATGGAAAGAAGCCAAGAGTACAACGCTTGGCCGACGGTCCCTGCTTGGGCCTCCATCGAACACCCATTTCTGTGCTGTTCCCAGGGCATCACCTTCCAGAGGGTGATCGGAAAGGAAGATATTTCCCCCTTCGGAGCACTTGGGCCCGCCAGAGGCACTTCTGTCATATTGCCTAGGAAAAAAAAGTAGGATCGGCCTTCTACGTCCAATGACTTAAAGACCTTCCAGAGCGGAAGAGGAAGGGAAGATGGTCGAGGCTTTGGGTCAGTGGGGAAGTGGGTGCTTCAGCCAAGCTGAGGATGGGCTCTGGGTCACGGTGTGGCTTGGGATTGGCCTGAGTCAAGGGACAAGGGCAAGGATGGCCATGAGCAGGCTCTGTGATGGCATGGCTCGGGACCCGGACCGGAGGTCCCGCGAGACTGTGTGTTCCAGGGAAAGCCCACCCAGGTAGACACCCCTCTGCTCTTGGCTCCACACCCGTAGGATGTGCCCCGAGGATGTCACTTCCAGGCTTCACTTTACTGTGTGAGCTGGATCTTTGTCCCCTTCTGCCCTTTGAAGACGCTGCTGGCAACGTTCTGGTCAAATCCAGCCTGCAGACCCATCTGGCATGGCCACACAGTGCATGTTTTTATAAATGGCCGCAGACTCTTCGACTCTCCTCCCACCTGGGGGGGGGAGGGGGGTCTCTGTATCCTGTCCCTTGCATCTGGGTAGGCCTGTGGCTTCTCCGACCAGTCAAGTATGGTGGAGGTGACACTGTGGGAGTAGAAGCCAGATCCCTCCTGCCTGGTTCTCCTGCAAAGCTCGCTTTCTAGATCCTTTGTCTTGGAACCAGCCACATGATGTGAGAAGCCCAGGCCACATGGAGAGGCCATGTGTGGGCGCACCAGTGGACAATCCCAGCTGAGCCCAGCCTCTGAATCATCCCAGCCCAAGCACCAGATACGTGAGCGGAGAAACCTCCAGATGATTCTAGCCTAGCCATGTGAGTCTTCCCAGCTGAAGCCCGGACACCGTGGAGCAGGGTCAAGCTATCCCCACCGTGCCCTGTTCAGACTTCTGACACAGAGAATCCAGAGACATAATAAAATGGTTGCTCGACGTCACTACATTCGGAGTGGTTTGTTACGTGGAAATATTAACTAGAAAATAGGGCTTTAAAATTTTTTGATTCTGTGGCCAACATTTAAAATTAGGAGATTTCCAATACAAATTGGGATTTCTGGCTTTTAATGAGAGATCAGAAACTCTGGCCTCGCTAGGATCCCTGTTTGGCAAAAACGGGTCAGAGCTGCTCTTTTCTGAGGGAATATGGAGGCCCTATCTGCCTAGGCCTCCATCTGGCCATGTTTGTTTGTTCGGGTACCTGCCTGGTCCCTGTGGGCATATGGGTGTGCTGACCCTGTTCCAGAAGCATCCAACTGCTTCACAGGACGCCCAAGGTCCCAGCCCCTTTTCTCCTCCCATGATGCCCTGGACACCCTTGACCTCTGCGGGAGCCCCCTTTTGTCCCTGGGGCTACATAGACCCACCAAACTAGGCAGGGTCCTACCCTTTTCTCTGCTCAGAAAACCACTTATGTGCAATAAAAACCAGGCAGGAGCTGGGGGTGGTGATGGCTATGTCTGGAGCTCGCTTGGCCTGTAAACAATTTCCTGGTGATAATCTTTCCAATTATCCCTCCAAGCTGGAGCTGCTGTGTGAAATCAGGCCGGGAGCCCTCAGCTTATCCTGTCCATCTTGGAGTCATTAAGATCTGGCTTTGTATTTCAGGGTAAGCTGTCCAGAGCCACCAAAGCCAGGATTTCCAGGATCCTTGACGCAGACACAGAGAATCACAGTATTACAGAAATTTTCAAACAAACACAGGGAAGATTATAGAATCTTACACACAGCAAGACTCTTAAAAAAAAATCAGTCTCTCCTAGCACTAAGCATAGATGAGCCAGGTACAAATTCCAGTAAACATAACCTTATTTTTCCTTGCATAAACTTAAATATATCAACTTTCATTCATACAGCTAGCAGACAAGTAATTAGTTAATTCATTCAACAAATGTTTGTCAAGGGGCGCCTGGGTGGCGCAGTCGGTTGAGCGTCCGACTTCAGCCAGGTCACGATCTCGCGGTCCGGGAGTTCGAGCCCCGCGTCAGGCTCTGGGCTGACGGCTCGGAGCCTGGAGACTGTTTCCGATTCTGTGTCTCCCTCTCTCTCTGCCCCTCCCCCGTTCATGCTCTGTCTCTCTCTGTCCCAAAAATAAATAAACGTTGAAAAAAAAAAATTAAAAAAAAAAAAATGTTTGTCAAGAGCCTCTATGTACCAAGTACTTTCTTTTTCTTTTCTTTTCTCTTCTTTCTTTTCTTTTTTCTTTTCTTTTCCTTTCTTTTTTCTTTTCTTTTCTTTTCTTTTGTTTTCTTTTCTTTTCTCTTCTTTCTTTTCTTTTCTTTTCTCTGCTTTTCTTTTCTTGGGCAGTAGGAATATAACCATGACCTGTCAGATAAAAATCTCTGCCACTGTGGAGGTTAATTGGAGGTTAATTTGCATTCTAGTGGAAGAGACAGATGAACAACAGGTTAGCAAATAAATATATGATGAAATGTCAAAGGTGGTGATAAGTGCCCTGAAGAAAAATCAGGAGTAAGAGATAGGTGGTAATGGAAAAGGAGTGTCATTATATACAGAGTGGTCAGAGGACACGTCCTAGCAAGGCAGCCTTTATGCAGAGACATAGACGACATGAAGGAGTGAGGCCCATGAAGACCTAGGGAAGCAAGGCCCATCTGGGTGAGGGAATGGGAAGTGCAAAGGCCCTGAGGCCAGGCTGGAGTGTGCCTTGCCTGTCATGGGAGAAACAGCAGGAAAACCTAGATGGCTGGGCAGAAGTGAGTGAGAGGAGAAGGAATAGAGACTGAGGTTGAAATCTCAGTCAGTTTAATGTTCTTCACTGCTGGGTTATGTCTAAAACCTGGGGGGCTTATCAAATCCCAGCATAGGAAGGAGCATCTGGTCCTACAGCCACATTCTCTGCTCCTGCTGTGCCTTCCTCATTCTGATTTTCAGCCAGGACTCGGATTTTGATATTTCACCTGCGCCACCTTCAGGGGTCTGTTTCACTTCAAGTCTCTGACCTGTGGGGGACTCTGTCTGTGTAGGCACCTCCTGAAGAATTTTCCTGTACTGTGGCTAGGACTCAGCCAAGTCCTGTCCTTTTTTTTTTTTTTTTTTTAATGTTTATTTATTTTTGAGAGAAAGAGAGAGAGAGAGCAAAGCAGAGAGGGGGTGGGGGGACAGGAGATCTGAAGCAGGCTCTGCGTGGACAAGCAGAGAGCCTGAGGTGGGGCTCAAACCCATGAACTGTGAAATTGTGACCTGAGCCAAAGTCAGAGAAGATGGACGCTCAACAGACTGAGCCACCAGGCATTCCACTCCTGTCTTTTTTTGACCCTGATATGTCTTTGAAGGGATGCGGGGTGCAGGAGGAGAGTGGAAGCAGGGCTCAATCCAGTTTTGGTGAGGTCTAAACCTCATACCATTTGGGGTAACCCTTCTTAAGAAAAAGAAAAGAAAACTATGAATATACACTTAGGTATGTATGTGAATATTTATTTAAAATGAGAGAAGAAAATGGAAATATATCCCATATTTTTAAAAGCCAATAAATACCACAAGCAATTCAAAATCCAGAAAAATAACATGCTATTTTTATTAACTGTCTGACACCCCCATAAAACTTTTCCCCCACGCTTTTGGTTCCAGATTTTACAGCAGAAGCCATGGAGGTGAGAAGGCAGTAAAACAATACATTTAAGGTGCTGAAAAAAAAAGAACTGTCACCTCAGAGTTCTATACCCAGCAAAAATATCCTTCAGGAATGAAGGTGAAATAAAGACGTTCTCAGGTGAAAACAACAACAACTAAGAGAATTCATAGCCATCAAGTCTGCTTTAAGAGAATTGCTAAAGGAAGTCCTTCAAACAGAAGGGAATTTAGAAGACCAGGAAGAAAGAGCAACATAAATGGTAATAATGGGTCATCAATGGTAAATATTTAGGTAAAAACAACGAACTACTTTTTTCTCCTGCGTTCTTTAACATATAGGGGCACATAACAGTGAGTATTTGCCTAATCATTGTTAGAAAGTTCAATGTACATAGATGTTATATATAAGACCACTGTAACATAAAGGAAGGAGGGTAAACAGACATATAAATGGTAAGGTGTCTATATTTCACTCAACGTGGTAAAATATTGACTCCAAATGGATGGTGACATGCTAAAGTATGTATGTGGCCATCAATAGAGCAGCCACTAAAAAATACCCATACAAAGAAGTAATAAAAACACAATAGAAAAGATTAAGATTAATAAAGAATTAATAAAGAATAAGATTAATAAAACCACAATAGATAAGTTAAAATGGAATACCGAAAACCTGTTCAAATAACCCCCAAGAAAAATAGTCAGAAAAGGAAGAAATGGAATAAAAAATAGAGGAAACAAATAGAAAAGAAAGAATAAAATGGTATCTGTAAATCCAAACGAATAAGGATATTAAATGTAAATGGTCTAAACATACCACTCAAAAATCAGAGATGGGCAAAATAGATTTAAAAACTCAAACGTGACCCAACCATACGACATCTGTAAGTAACTCACTTCGAATATGGTGACACAGGCAGATTAAACTTGACAGGATGAAAAATGACATACCATGCCAACAATAATCACAAGAAAGCTGGAACGACTATATTAATACCAAAGTGAACTTCAGAGCAAAGCAGATCACTGGGGATAAAGAAAAACATTAAATAATGATCAACGGGTCTATTCACTAAGAAGACAAAACAAACCCAAAGTGTGTACGCACTTAAAAAAACAAAAACAAAAACTTTATAATACAAGAAGTGAAAACTGACAACTGAAAGGTGGAATAGACACATTCATAATTATTGTTGAAGACTTCAATACTCCTCTGTCAGTAATCAATAGAAATCACAGACAAAATTAGCTAGGAGAACTGAACAACACCATCAAACAACTGCATTGAATTGAAATTTACACAATACTCTACCCAACAACAGTGTAATACGCATTCTTTTCTTTTCTTCTTTAATGTTTATTTATTTTTGAAAGAGAGAGACAGAGCATGAGTGGGGGAGGGGCAGAGAGAGAGGGAGACGCAGAATCTGAAGCAGGCTCCAGGCTCTGAGCCATCAGCACAGGTCCAACGCGGGGCTTGAACCCCTGAGCAGTGTGATCATGACCTGAGACACAGTTTTTTCAAGTGCACATGTAACATTCACTGAAATACACATTATTCTGTACGAGGAAACAGGACAAAGAGTATAATAGTGCAGGGGAAAATCCTCCGGTTAATATTCTAAGATGTAATAGCATTCATAGTCTTTGGATCTTGGAAACAAATCCAGAGAATCTCAGAAGTGTAAACACAGATTCTTTGGAAATGTAGTTTCATTGGCTAGTTGTTGAGTCCTAGAAGTATATAACAAAAAATACAAGCATCTTGAATATTTTAAGAGCTTAGAATCTTAGAATAACAGCTTAATAAATGTGTAGACTCTTGGGTGGATAGACTGTTAGATACCTCAAGGGTATCTAATCCACCGGTCTTAAAATTGATGTCCCAGAAGATGGTACTATTTCAAAAAGCCTGAAAGCAATTTTACTAATAAATGCAGTTTACTAAAGACATAAAAATCTTTCACCATTTGGATGTTGCAGAAGAAAAATGAAAAAAGTCCCCTACGGTGAAAGACCTGAAAAGCTGATATAGTCCAAGGTCATTATCCTATGAATGGTGAAATTTGTGAAATAATGCAAGCAATTGCATTACTGTGGGAGAGTGCAGTATTGGTCCCAATTCTTTTTTTTTTTTTTTTAACGTTTATTTATTTTTGAGACAGAGAGAGACAGAGCATGAACAGGGGAGGGGCAGAGAGAGAGAGAGGGAGACACAGAATCCGAAACAGGCTCCGGGCTCTGAGCTGTCAGCACAGAGCCCGACGCGGGGCTCGAACTCACGGACTGTGAGATCATGACCTGAGCCGAAGTCGGACACTTAACCGACCAAGCCACCCAGGCGCCCCAAGGTCCCAATTCTTTACCTCTCCCTGTATCTATGTCCTTTGCAGTTCCTCCCACAAAAGAAGAAACGCTACCCTCAACCAGGTTTTGGTCAATAAAACGAGGCAGAAATGACAGTGTGCCTGGGCCTTATGAAAGCTCTCACGCTTCTATCTGCTGCCTTGTGTTTTTGCCATCACTGTGACGGTGCATCTGGGCTCCCACAGGAGGAAAGTGAGATATAGGGGGCAGTGCTGTCCCCGCTTAAGTGCCCCGGCCAAGCCCAGCCTTGAGCAAAGTTCCAGGATATTAACTGGAAGATATTCCCCTGCACTACGATACTCTGTTCTGTGTCCTCATACAAAATAATGTCTATTTTAGCAAATGCTCCGTGTGCACTTGAAAAGAATGAGTATTCCTGGAGGGTGCACGATCCAGCCCAGCCAAAATGGACAGTTCCAGCCGACCCACAGATGCACGAGCTGCAGTAATAAATGTTTCAAGCCACAGAGCTCTGGGGTGGTTCTTACCCACCAACTGCTGACCGATACAAGGAAGAGACTTAATGGCAACCAAGAATTCTTCTTTCAGTTCTTTTCCTGTGGTGTCAGTGTTTCCGCAAGTGTGGATGGAGCATCGTGGGTGTACCCAAGGTACCCTAGCCAGGACTCAGGACTCTGAAAAGCACTGAATCGCACACAGTAGAATGACAGAAGAGTGTTATTTTACTTCTCGTTTTTCATCAGTCCTCTAACTTTGAGGAGAAAGTCTCAGTTGGGCAATAATACTCTTCAACACCTCTGCCGCACTTGCTAATCTTTTTTTTTTAAACAAAGAAAGAACTCAGGCTCGAGTTTCTCAGGGAGGCAAGAGGCTCTAGCAAGAATTGAATGCTGTTGCTTAGTTTTTAGAGCGTTTACATTTCTAGCATCTGCTCGTCATAGCAAAAGATAGATATCGCCTCCCTGACTTACATTTGTGATATGATTTTTGATTTTTTTTTTTTTAAATTTTTTTTTTCAACGTTTATTTATTTTTGGGACAGAGAGAGACAGAGCATGAACGGGCGAGGGGCAGAGAGAGAGGGAGACACAGAATCGGAAACAGGCTCCAGGCTCTGAGCCATCAGCCCAGAGCCCGACGCGGGGCTCGAACTCACGGACCGTGAGATCGTGACCTGGTTGAAGTCGGACGCTTAACCGACTGCGCCACCCAGGCGCCCCTGATTTTTGATTTTTAATTATATTTTAGTTCAGTAAGTACACTTAAAGATATTGATTTGTGTAAAGGGGAAAAAAAGAGGAAGCTAAAGAAAAATGTGGGGTCCACAGGAGTGCAGTTGTTGGTGGATCTGGCCCAAACCCTACCGTGGTGATACAGCGCCTGGGATTGCTTCCCTCTGTGGCCGAGGGCACATCTAGGCAGTCCAGCTGGGCGCTCAACTTAGGGGGAGTGGGGAGTTAGCAACAGGCTGATTAGGGACCCTAAAACTGCCTTGGAGAAATTCAGACCCTGGGCTACCACTCTCAAAGAGAATGTGTTTCTCCTGCAGATACTTGGAGAGGCGTGGGCTTGGGTTTGAGTTTTTCCTGGGGCCGCAAGGGACCTTGGGGCCTATGGATTCTCCCCCAAAGAGAAGCTCCGGGGAAACCCAGTGTTGTGGCTTGACTTGTATCTCCACCCCACACCCTGCAAATTCCCGTGTTGAAGTCCTAATCCTTGGGTGACCCTGTCTGGAAACAGGATTGTCACAGATGTAGTCAGGTTAGGATGAGATCATGCTAGAGTAGGGCAGGCCCTAATCCAGCATCCCTGATGTCCTTATGAAAAGGGGCCATTTAGACACAGACACGATCTAGCAGAGAAGACTGGGACAGATCTTCCCCTGATGCCTTCAAAGGGAGCATGACCCTGCTCAGAATGTGAAGCAATGCATGTCCGTTGTTCTAAACCACCCAGTGTGTGGTACTTTGTTAGTTAGGAAGTTAACGTACCCAGAGTCCCCATAGTTCGGGAGCTGCAAGCTCAAAGCTTCTGGGACCAAGCAGATAAAGTAGTGTGAAGTCAGCTTATGGGGACCGTGGAGAGCTAGAGAGCACACACCCCCTCTGAATGGGAGCCCACTCTGCAGTCCAGCCCACTGTTGCCATGTTGAAACGTAGGCCCAGTATATCCAGAACTTCCAGCGTTTCCAGAGAAGTCAGAAATCTGTACTTGCATTCGAAGTCTTAACTACTGTTAAATGTTGACAACTTTAAATATATTTAAAATTCTGTGTTCAAAACCAGTACTATTGTCCCCCTGTTTTTGGTGCTACCTTATAGCCTCGCATTAAAAACTCAAGTTGGAATGTGATCTAAATTAAAAATTGCATTAAAATCTAAACTACAAATTTCCTGGGGCCGTGTGGGTGGCTCAATTGGTTAAGCATCCGACGTAGGCTCGGGTCATGATCTCGCGGTCCGTGGGTTCGAGCCCCGCCTCGGGCTCTGTGCTGACAGCTCAGGGACTGGAGCCTGTTTCGGATTCTGTGGCTCCCTCTCTCTCTGCCCCTCCCCTGTCCACACTCTGTCTCTCTCTCACTCAAAAATAAATACACATTAAAACTTGTTTTTTTTTTAATTTCGTGGAAAATTCTGGAAAGATGGCAGCAATACTAGATGCATAGTTTTTGGATCTTCCCAAACTCCCCATAAAAAACAGAGCAGACAGATAGCAAACCAAAATCCATAGATAACATTTATAGCAAACCTAAGTCACTGAGTTCCCTTCAACTCTGAGTATAAGCACACTGTGGGGGAACCATCGGCAGCCACAAAATCGGTGAGATATCCAGCCTGTGCTGGAGGAAGCAGAGGTAAGCAACCTGTGTCCGGCAGACCTAAGAGTAGGATAAGCCCCAAAGCCGACAGGTCTTGAAAATTGAGCACCATGAAGATGGTCCAGACGGAAGAAGGAGAAAGGCTCTGACTCAAGTCGGGGAGGAGAATAGAACCAGAACATCTCAGAAAGCAAGCCACCATATCTCTGGATGTTGTCTAAAAACAAAAAAAGAGGAAGCTCTAACAATTTAGAAAAGCTCCTTTGAACAGTGTGTGCCTTCTAAACGCCTCCCCCACTCCCACCCCGCTTCTAAAACCTAATTTAACGTGGGGCGCCTGGGTGGCTCAGTCGGTTGGGCGTCCGACTTCAGCTCAGGTCACGATCTCGCGGTCCGTGAGTTCGAGCCCCGCGTCGGGCTCTGGGCTGATGGCTCAGAGCCTGGAGCCTGCTTCCGATTCTGTGTCTCCCTCTCTGCCCCTCCCCCGTTCATGCTCTGTCTCTCTCTGTCCCAAAAATAAATAAACGTTAAAAAAAATTAAAAAAGAAATAAAACCTAATTTAACATAAAAACAACCTTGGGAAAAGGATCAAGGTCAAACCCCAAAGTAAGTTATTAAAAAATATATGGACAATAATATCCCTCTGGATCCTGAAACCCTTCCAGAGAAACATGTTCATAAAGTAGACTAGAACCGCGATGTGCTGTTTCCAATTGAGTCAGAAGCCATTAGGAAAAACTCAGAAATTATATTTAGAAATAAAAAGAACGCTATTAAAAAAGTGAAGCATAAACTAGAAGGACAGAGTGAATCAACACAATAAGTAATACTAGAAGAGAAAGAGAAAGTAAAAATGGAGAAAGGTCTCAAACGATCAAAAAGAAATGGAGACATTAAAAAGACTCAAGAGAAAGTGACTGATATTGATAAGCCAAGAAGATACATCATATGGATAATAGGAGCTCCTAAAAGAGAAAATCAAAGGAAGAAGACCAAACAGAATAAACACTAAAAACCACAACTCAAGAAAGCTTTCTTGGGGCACCCGGGTGGCTCAATCTGTTAAGCATCCGACTCTTAATTTTTTTTTTTAATTTTTTTTTCAACATTTATTTATTTTTGGGACAGAGAGAGACAGAGCATGAACGGGAGAGGGGCAGAGAGAGAGGGAGACACAGAATTGGAAACAGGCTCCAGGCTCTGAGCCATCAGCCCAGAGCCCGACGCGGGGCTCGAACTCACGGACCGCGAGATCGTGACCTGGCTGAAGTCAGACGCTTAACCGACTGTGCCACCCAGGCGCCCCCCGACTCTTAATTTTGGCTCAGGTCAGGATCTCACTGTCCGTGAGTTCGAGCCCTGCACTGGGCTCTGTGTTGACGGTGCTGAGCCTGCTTGGGATTCTGCCTCCCTCTCTCTCTCTGTCCTCCCCTGCTTGCTCTCAATCTCTCTCAAAATAAATAAAAATAAACTTGTTTTAAAAAAAGAAAGCTTTCTTGAGGCAGAAAACAACTTTGAAATTATGTATTGAAAGAGAACCCCACACACCTGACGGTATTGGCCTAAATTGACCAAGACATAGTCCAGTAAAATCACTTGACAGAAAAATAAAGGGTATCTAGGCAAAAAGAGCCCTTACATAAACAAAGAACATTGGATTTCATCAGATTTTTTCTTTTTTTAAAAGCACTGCTTTATGGTAGCAGAAAACAGGGCAACATTTAGGATCCTGGAGGCAAGAAAATGATGACCAAAGTTTTTGTATCCATCAAAACCAATTTTCAGAATACAAAGGGCACTGAGTGTTCTCATCATGCAAGTACTCTGGCAACATTGTTTCCGTGAACCTTTCCTGAAGGACAGAATTCTCCGGGTAAGAAAAAAACATACATATACATTGGAAAGAAGTTAAACAGTCCGAGTTCTGAGTTTGACTTGAAAGTCCCAGTAGAATCTCCGTGTTATTCTTTTTTTTTTTTTTTTAATTTTTTTAACATTTATTTATTTTGGGGACAGAGAGAGACAGAGCATGAACGGGGGAGGGGCAGAGAGAGAGGGAGACACAGAATCGGAAGCAGACTCCAGGCTCTGAGCCATCAGCCCAGAGCCTGACGCGGGGCTCGAACTCACGGACCGCGAGATCGTGACCTGAGCTGAAGTTGGACGCTTAACCGACTGTGCCACCCAGACGCCCCTCTCCGTGTTATTCTACATACGCGTGCATCCACTAGCAAGACCACGACCAACCCACTAACAATGAACATCCTTAGCATCCAGACCGTGGTCTTGAGATATCATTTCCTGTTAAAAGGAATCAGGACTCCTTGGAGAAACAGCTGTGTTGGGCCTGAGGGTAAGAAAAGCCTGGAGTATTTTGTCATACTACATAGAAATGTTACTAGATATAAAGACTAGTGGAGAAATGTCCAAAGGACTCAAGAGCCAAGTTAAAGAGTTTCTTACCGGGGCACCTGGGTGGCGCAGTCGGTTAAGCGTCCGACTTCAGCCAGGTCGCGATCTCGCGGTCCGTGAGTTCGAGCCCCGCGTCCGGCTCTGGGCTGATGGCTCAGAGCCTGGAGCCTGTTTCCGATTCTGTGTCTCCCTCTCTCTCTGCCCCTCCCCCGTTCATGCTCTGTCTCTCTCTGTCCCAAAAATAAATAAAAAACGTTGAAAAAAAAATTAAAAAAAAAAAAAGAGTTTCTTACTGGCCAAAGATGAGACAATTTGAGTGTCCCTTAGGATAAAAATGCAATGGATTAGACACCATAAACCGTACTTAAATCTGTAATTCGAGCATACGCCGTAAGTGCAAAGGGCCTGTGGTAGGAACACATTAGGTGCGTTTCAAATAATCTTCATAAATTTCTCCGAACCACCCAGCAGCCCTCACTGGATGTTGTATCTCGAGTCCCGGTGACTCATTTGGTTCCAATTTTGATGATTTGTAGCACCTGATGCTGGAGCAGGGGCTACTCCGGAGTTGTTGACCCCTTGTAAATCTGTCCCTTTTAAGCGGCACCATGTGCATATGCTCCGGCACAGTTATTGTTTCACTTTTGGTTTTAATTAGAGGAAGCCCCCTGGGGGATCAACTACCCGCTAGCAAAGGCAGTTAGTCAGACATCTTCCTGCAGAGAGCTCATAACGGAACCTGTGCTCCAGTTTCTGGGACAGGCTGGTCCACCGGGGTCGCCTGGGAAACAGAGGGCTGCAGAGGGGGCAAGGGCATCGAACAGGGGTGACTGCCGGTCCTTCCTTCTAGGATGGGGTAGCGCTTCTGTCGGAAGGGGTATTGGAATCGCTCGCCCCCTTTCGTGGGGAAACTAAGACGAGACCGTCTTAGAAGTCCGACAGGTAAACGCCGTTCGGATCATTCGGGAAGCTTTTGTTGAACACCCACTCGGGGCCAGGGGCTGTGCACACAGCAGTGCTAAAGGAGTAGACAGGCTGTGGTCGCCATTCTCAAGGAACTTCCAGACATTTTCTCTCTCCCGGGGGCTGAGGCTCCAGCGGTGAACAAGGCAGACACGGTTCCTGCCCTCAAGAAGCTCACAGGCTAGTGGGAAGCTCCTCGAACCAGTAAATAGGCAAATCAAAGAATCGTAGACCCATAGGGGCTGAGAAGGGGACAGAGGACAACCAAGCATATAACAAGTCGGCCGGGGTTATTGTTTTGGGGAGGGTACCACGTAAACAGACCTGGAAGGTGAGAAGTCGCTGGCCCCATGCAGAGGGACCCAGGGAAGTCGTCCAGGTGAGTGGAAAAGCAAATTCAAGAGATAACTGGGTGTGTTTGAGCGAGAGAAGGCAGGCCAGTGTGGCGGGAGGTCAGGCTGAGGAGGAAGCAGGAGTGGAGGCGTTGTTTTGCTGGACCTGAAGCCGGGGCACATCATGGTCTGGTGTATGGTGTGCAGAGATGATTCTGGCCGCGCTGAGGAAGAGTGCGTCGGCGAGGGAGTACGGAGTGGAAAGAGCGAGGAGGTCAGGATGCTGCGGGGACCAGCCAGGGAAGGTGGTACCCTGACCCAGGCGTTAGCAGTGCAGGTGGAGAGAAGGGGAGATTGGGAGCCGTGTTTTGGAGGCAGCCCTGGCAGGACGTGCCGAAGGATTGCAGGCGGGACCGGACGGACGGGGGAGAGAGAGGTCAAGGGTGCCTCCAAGGGCTGCAGCCTGCGCAACCGCAACCGGAGGGGTGTGGTTGCTGTCTTTTGAGATGCCGAAGGTGGAGAAGCAACAGGTTTGGAAGCAAAGATCCAGACTTCCACTGTGGTTGTGTTAACACTGAGATGCTGTGCATCAGCCCGGTGGAGATACCGAGCGGCTGAATCAGGTGGGGATTTGGAGGGCAAGTCTGGGAAAGGGAAATGGGTTTAGGAGTCCTCAGCATGCAGGTGGTATCCACCCGGGGGGGCTTGCAGCTTTGGGTGCACAGGGGAAGCACGTGTGGAGGTTTACAAAGTGCAGGTGCCCAGGATATCGTGCAGACCAGTCGGTTCAGCCTCTGGGGGAATGGGACCCACGCATCAGCATTTTAAGGCTTCCCCGGTGATTCTTTTTTTTTTTTTTTAATTTTTTTTTTCAACGTTTATTTATTTTTGGGACAGAGAGAGACAGAGCATGAACGGGGGAGGGGCAGAGAGAGAGGGAGACACAGAATCGGAAACAGGCTCCAGGCTCCGAGCCATCAGCCCAGAGCCTGACGCGGGGCTCGAACTCACAGACCGCGAGATCGTGACCTGGCTGAAGTCGGACGCTTAACCGACTGCGCCACCCAGGCGCCCCTCCCCGGCGATTCTAACATGCGGCCAAGGCTGAGAGCCAGGGCCCTGCACACCAGCTGAGACGGTGGGTGGTTCTCCAGGCGTGGTCCCAGGACCAGCGGCTTCACATCACCTGAAACGTTCAGGTTTCATCGCAGACTGTGGAGTCGCGGGCAGCGGCGGGGGGAGACCGGCCATGTGCGCGTCAGCAGGCTCTTTGGGTGACGCTGAGGCACCCAAGTCTTTGAGAACCTCGGGGACAGAGATAGACGGGGAGGGGAGACAGAGGAGAAGAACAGAGGTGGGAGATCCGAGTTGGTCCCCCCGCGGGGGAGGAGCACCCAGGATCAGATGGAGGAGGGAGAGGTCAACCGGTCAAATTCAGCAGCCCAAATGCTGAGGGGGATTCGAATAGTTATAAGGTCAGGAAAAGGAGCGCAGGGTCTGGCAGTGAGGGGATCAGGGTGGTGTGGCGAGGCTGTTTCAGCTGGATCGAAGGGGTCACGGGGAGGATGCATTGCCAAAGTCCTGGGACCCGGGCTGCGCTTAATAATTTCTTTTCTCTCCCGCTTTCAAAAGTCTGTAGTTGTGCAAATGCAAAGTATCACCGATCGCTTCCAAAACTGATTTCTCTTACTAGGTCATGAGGAATTAGGAAGGCAGATTGTTCTCGGACCTGCGGTGGCCTTCAGAGAGCTCCCAGCAAGTCGAGTTTTCACACAAGTTCTCTTCTGCTGTGAAGTAGAGAAGGAGACACGACGGGCTGATGATCCAGGAGTCCATTCTGCCCTCTTTCCCTTTGCTCCCTCCCGCCAGGGAGGCTGAAGATCCGATGCCTAATCCCGGCATCTGTGTCTGCCCAGCGGGATGCGAGGGGGATCGGATGGGACAGTTCTCAGAAAGATACTGTTTCCTGACAAAAGCCACAGGCGTCTGAGCAGAGTCCACAGATGGCATCATCTCGCCTTTCAGAGCTTTCTTCTGGCCTTGAACTTGAAGGTGGTGCTTGGAGCTCGGCAGTCATCTCGAGATCACGAGGCAGCAAGCTTTCGGACGGACGAAAGGCAAATGGTTCATCAGCGGCAGAGTGGACGCGATGGGAAGAGGAAGATGGGGAGGGAGAAGGGAGGAGAGGGGGGTGAGAGAGAGAACGCGGGAGCACGCGGGTCCTTTGTCACGTGACCGTGACGCTAAACCAGCCCTGGCATTCCTTTCAGGCTTCTTGCTTGGGAGATCATGTTTAAGCAGCTCTTAGTCTGGGTTTCTGCTGTTTGCAGCTGCAGAAGCGTTCCTAACTGACCCAGGAAGGTATTCCTACTGACTTTTTGGCAGAGGAGAAAATGGAGGAGTGAGGAGACACAGCAGTGAGAGGTGGGGCTAGGGTTAGATCGGGTTCATGGGCTCACCCATCCGTGCTTGTTCCTGGAATCACTATCTGCTGGACGCAAGGCCCGGGCCCACACAAATCTGTTTGCATAGGCCCAAGTGCTTGTCGAGGAAGCAACACTCCGGCTGAGATCTCTAAGCTGGGCTGGGCCAGGAGCAACTCAGGCAAAAGGGGCTGTGTGTTCCAAAGACCCAAAGGCCGCAAAGGACCAAGACTGGAGGGTTGACCTTGAGCATGGTGAGCCAGTGAGGAAAGGTCATGGGGTGAAGGTGGAGGGGTTGGCATTCCCTAGAAAGCATCCGCGTGCCATGGCAATTACACTGTCGCTCCTATTTTCTCACGGTTTCCTGGACAAGCACGGGGGGAGCCCTCCGTGTGAGCACACGGGCAGTTTTGCTCCTTCTTTTAACGGTGGCCAAGCAAGAATCGCGTGCACCCTGCCTGCTTTCCTGGTCCAGTGCAGTTCACCATCAGAGGTTTCCCCAGGGCCGCCTCAGACTTAAAGATTTAGCTTCACAGCTGAAAAAACTTCGTGTGTGAAATAACTCGGCTTTTCTGGGGGTTTCTCTAGACCCGATCTGGGGCCACACTGATGCCCCAGGACAGGTCTGCCTAATTGTGGTTACCGCGGTGGGCCTCTTAAAGAAGTGGCCCTAAGAATGGTGGCACTTGGGGCGCCTGGGTGGCGCAGTCGGTTAAGCGTCCGACTTCAGCCAGGTCACGATCTCGCGGTCCGGGAGTTCGAGCCCCGCGTCGGGCTCTGGGCTGATGGCTCGGAGCCTGGAGCCTGTTTCCGATTCTGTGTCTCCCTCTCTCTCTCTGCCCCTCCCCCATTCATGCTCTGTCTCTCTCTGTCCCAAAAATAAATAAACGTTGGAAAAAAAAATTAAAAAAAAAAAAAAAAGAATGGTGGCACTTAGAGCCGAGGCTGACCCTGAAGGACCCAACAGCCGTAGGCGAGGGCCAGGAGACTTCAGCGTCAGCCCCTGCAGGGTCGGCAGTTTTGACAGAGGTCGTGCCTCCCCGGCACCTGCATCTGGAGGACGAGAGGGCTGGGAATAAAGATCCAGACATTTAGGCCCCTTTGGGGCCACCCTGAAGGGCAACTCTTTCTCCCGACTTCCTCATCAGCTAGGCCAAGGCTGTATTGGGTCTGCTGCTCAGTCCTTCTTCCCTCCCTTCCATAGATGTTGGTCCCTAACAAGCAGCTTCTCCACTGCAAACTCCTAGCGTCTGCCTGCACAGATTGG
>NW_024412427.1:14748527-14769520 GCF_014898765.1 Herpailurus yagouaroundi | reverse complement strand
GGGGCAGGAGCCCCGCAGACCCGGGGTGAGGGGAAGGGTGGCCTCGGTCAGGCCACAAAGGCATTGGCTGCACCTGACCCCTGGCAAATGGCGCCCAACTTCCCTGGCATATACGTAGTCAGGGCACCCCCCCCAGGGCCAAGATTGTCTAAGGCATCTTGTCATCTCTTCCCAGTGGGAGCGATCAGTGGGCGTGGCTTCTGCACCTGTTATGCACTTTACTTCTTTGTGCTTTGTCTGTCCCCCAGCTGGGGAACTTCCTCTTTCTTTGGGAAGGAATATCTTACTCGTCTCTGTGCCTGAGAACCAGCATGGAGAAGGGCCCAATGAATGTGGATGGAATGAAGGTCTGTGAGTCTGGCTTCCTCCCTCGGACTGTGAAATCCTTGAGGATGTGAATTCTGTCTTATTCTTCCTTGGTACCCCAAGGCCTGTGGGTGGCCATCGAAAGTGCTAGTTGATGGTTGTTGTGTGGATGGGTGGATGGATAGTTGCATGCTGTGAAGACTGGCCACTCAAGGGCCAAGGTAGACTACAAATGCCCCATGAGGCACCACCAGGGTAGTGGTCAGCTTCAGCTGGGTCTTGGGGACAGCTTCCAGCAGAGGATGCTGTGAGTTCAATGAAGACGAGTGTGGGGACTGGGGGATGGGAGGGGTGGGGCACTGGAAGGGACTCCTTGCAGAAGGGGCAGGGTGGGTGTGGAACCCAGCTGTCCTCTCTACCCTCTTAGCATTCATGACCTCTTTGGGAAACACCTTGCTGGTCTCCCTCTGAGGAACGGCCCCCACTCTAGGTCGAGGTGTGGTGAATCCCTTCCTACCCTTAAGCCACAAGGGTAGGTGGGCACAGGACCCAAGCCTGCTACGTGGTTAGTTTGGGGATGGGCTCTTGGCCCATCAGGGTCGGTGAGCCTCTGCCTCGGGATATTCGCTAGAACTTACTGGGAAAGAGAACAGAATGTTATGATGCCTTCAGCTGCCATTACAAAACAAAGCAAAACAAACAACAAAGGCAACGACAAAACAGTTGGACAGGCTTAACCGATGAGAGAAAATGCATTACTTCATGTAACAGGGAGTTCACGGCTAGGGCACCTTCAGGGATGATTACTTTGTTCAACAATATGATCAGTGGTCTAGGTTCTGGTACCCTATTTGGCCACCGGAAGCACATCAAGGTTGTCCTCGTAGTCACAAGATGGTTGCCGCAGATCCAGACATCACACCGAGCCATGATAAGCACAAAGGTGGAAAAAGAACTGTTTCCCCCATTGTGGCTCTCACATCTATTGTCCACATCAACCTCACCGGTCCATGTTCTAGCCAATCACACGAGGGAAATGGCCTCAGCTGATGCATTCCCAATGGGGGCAACATCTTCGCCAAGGGGGTGGCCATTTCTTTGGTGGAGGTGATTGAAAAAAATGGCAGACACTACGATGGTTTGTGGTCTTCTAAAGGGCCACAGTACATGAACATACAGTGACCGGCCCACGTGATAAGCAGAAGCTGTTAAGTTCTCTTGCATGACGTATGGTCCAGAGTGTTATTTCCTCCGGCCCCAGCGGAAGAGGCAGGTAAAGCATGGAGGAGGCTCCCGGTGGCAGACGATGCAGGAGTGAGAAGCAACGTACATGGAAGCGAGATCTTAAACCAGTGTTGGTTGAGTGGGAAAGACAAGAAACAATTCTAGTAATAGCATTTAGGTGAAATTAAAAACACACATGCAGAGCACAACATCGCATAATCTCTGAGGCCATGTGCATATTTAATAGCATTTGCCAGGTGTGTTAGAGGGGTTGCTGAGGTGCAGGGAGATGACAGCGGGAACAGGGCCCGAGAGGGACAGGTAATAAAATAAGGGAGGGTCTCGCTCTGACCAGTGACAAAAGTGTGGCTGAGTAAGGCCTCGGATTAACCTAACTCCACACCTGACTCCTCCCTGGGGGATGAAAGGAGGTAGACGTCGGTGGGAGGGCAGAGGGTGCAAGGAAGGTAAAGGAAGGTGAAACTTGACATTGGAAACCCTTCAGGGCCTCTGTCCCAGGGGGATTCTGAGGCTGAGCGGGTTCGCTGTGTTTTATAGACAATGGGGAGGGTTGGAAAGTTCTAAAGCTGGAGGAACATAGGCTCTGTGTTAGGCTTTTGGAAAGTCATTCTGAGCTGTGAACAGTTGACATCGGATGGCCTGTTTTAAAATGACCCTTGAGGGGCGTCTGGGTGGCTCAGTCAGTTGAGCGTCCGACTTCAGCTCAGGTCACGATCTCACGGTCCGTGAGTTCGAGCCCCGCGTCGGGCTCTGGGCTGACGGCTCAGAGCCTGGAGCCTGCTTCCGATTCTGTGTCTCCCTCTCTCTCTGCCCCTCCCCGTTCATGCTCCGTCTCTGTCTCAAAAATAAATAAATGTTAAAAAAAAAAAAATTAAAATGACCCTTGATCACGCCTGGGTGGCTCCGCGGGTTAAGTGTCCAACTCGGGCTCGGGTCGTGATGTCACGATTCGTGAGTTCAAGCCCCGCATTGGGCTCTGTGCTGACACCTTGGAGCCAGGAGCCTGCTTTGGAGTCTCTCTGTCTCCGTAGCTCTCTGCCCCTCCCGTGTCCACTTTCCGTCTCTCTCTGTCTCAAAAATAAACACATGTTAAAAAAATTTTTTAACATTTTTTAATGTTAATTTTAATGTAATGTTTTAGTTTTAATTAAGTTTAATTTAATTTAATTTGAATTAATTTTTAAAATTTTTTAACGGCTCTTGATGGAAGGCCCGGGTGAGTTGGTTAAGCATCCGGCTCTTGATCTTGGCTCAGGTCACGATCTCACGGTTCGGTCGGTGAGTTCGAGCCCCGAGTCGGGCTCTGTGCTGGTGGCTCGGAACCTGCTTGAGATTCTCTGTCTTCTCTCTCTGCCCCTCCTCCTCACTCACTTGCACGCGCGCGCTCTCCCAAAATAAATAAGTAGTAAAAAGTAAACAAATAAAACGGCTCTTGATAGGGAAATAGCCAAGTAGAGGACTTTGGGTCCCTCGCCATTTCCTTCACATGATTATCTCAAAGTCCGAAGAGCAGGTAAGTAGTCACTTATCAAGCAACTGTGGACGGGAATGAACACAGATGCTCCGTGCACAGTGTATCTCTTGCACTTCTCGCCTGGTCCTCATGGTACGCGGGAGGTGGGTGCTATGATCCCATCTCAGAGGTGTGGGAGAGGAGGCTTGGAGCCCACCCGCTTCACCAAGAGAGCAGGCACTCAACTCACTCCCTTCCTACTTATTTTCTGTTTTCCAGTTTAATTTGGGGGCATGTTTTTTCTATTTAAAATTATTTGCTGGCAATAGAATACTGTACTCAGAGAGACAAAAATACCCAGAATCTCCTAATGAAGAACAGGGGACACTCCCTTAGGGAAAGAGGGAAGAAACATCTCAGGGTGGGCAGAACAATGAGCGGGGGAAGGGCTGGGGTAGGGGGTGAGGAAGACCCTTTGTGGGGATTGGTTGCTTGTGCCATTCATGTATGTTAGAGGGTCCTAATGACTCCTCTCAGGGACTCAGATTTCCCATCTGTAAGATGGGGACAGAAAGTGGAGGAGGGGGAGATTTGTTTCCAGCACGGTTTCTAGGATCTGCTCTGTTAGCACAAAATACAGATTCTCGGGTCCCAGCCCAGAGATGCTGGGTTTTGAGGACCGGGACAGGGCCCAGGTCAGTCAGATGCGTGCTGGCAGCATTAAGCTGACGTTCTGGGGTTCTGGAAAGTGATGTATCTTTTTCTTCTTCTTCTTTTTTAATTTTTTTTTTTTTTTGGGGGGGGGGTGGAGGCAGAGAGAGGGGGACAGAGGATCCAAAGCAGGCTCCGAGCTCTGAGCTGACAGCAGAGGGCCGGGTGCGGGGCGTGAACTCACGCCCCCAGGCGTCTTTTAAAAATAAATTTTAAGGGGGCGCCTGGGTGGCGCAGTCGGTTAAGCGTCCGACTTCAGCCAGGTCACGATCTCGCGGTCCGGGAGTTCGAGCCCCGCGTCGGGCTCTGGGCTGACGGCTCAGAGCCTGGAGCCTGCTTCCGATTCTGTGTCTCCCTCTCTCTCTGCGCCTCCCCTGTTCATGCTCTGTCTCTCTCTGTCTCAAAAATAAATAAACGTTAAAAAAAAATTAAAAAATAAAAATAAAAATAAATTTTATTCTCCCCTGCTGACGGCCCCCACTGTGATTACTTGGTTCCACACTATTTCCTTGACCTAAGAAGCCTTCCTCCATAGACGTTAACTTTTCTAAAATCGGGAGAAGTCTTACAATTCCGAACGGTAGCATTTCCTCCTTTCCTCTGAAAAAAAAAAATGCCGTCGATGGTGCATATCAGAGCTCACGCCGTCCCAGAATTAGGGAAACACGGTGTAATGTTCTTTCCATCTGAGAGCCTGGGGAAAAACAAATCCCGAAGAAGACAACAAAATCACCCGTCATCTCATCCCCAGAAGGCTCTATTGCCAATGTTTTGTCACATTTCTTTCTAGTTTCTTGTTTTTGTTGTTTCGAGCCTCCCGTTTGCCACCAAGGAGCGATTTTTGAGCACCTGCTCGGTGTGCCCCACTTCGGGACTTAGAAGTGGAGTAAGGATTCTGGCCGCTCTGTGCCAGCCCTCTACGTACGGGATGGCTTCGTTCCACAGAACAGCCCTGCAAGACGGGAGACGGTATTTCTACTGAACAAAGGGGAGAGTAGAAGCTGAGGCGGTAAAGGATGTGCCCGAGGTGTCATGGTTAGTGAAGGGCTGCGCTACGATTTGAGCCCAGGCAGCTGGATGCGGTGCCGTCTCTCCGGGCGGAGGCCAGCCCGGCTCAAGGTGGGAGGGTTCGCACGCTGTGGGTCAGGACCGTGGGACGGGGTTGTCTCTTGGTGGGACCACCGGCCTCCTGGAGAGGCTGCGTCAGCAAAACCATGGCTCTGCAGTTGGGACCTGGGTTCAAATCCAGGTGTGACTGTTACAGATCATTTAACCACTCTGAACCTTGGTTCCTCATCTGTAAAATGGAGAGAAATGATACGTCCCCCACCCAGGGCTTTAGAAAGGATGAGGAATTACATATGCAAAGTGCCTGTCTTAGAAAGAATTTTCCATGTGGAGAAGCTGGACCTATGGGGGTATAGATCGAGGGTGTAGAGGAAATATTGCAAGTCTTTATGACAGGCCAATAGCAACATAAATATTCTAGTATTTTAGCCAAGGGATATATTTTGGATAAATTCTAGGAGAATTCTTGGGGGCTTCTATTATGAACCAACTCGTCATCCTTTTTTGGTCAAGAAAAAAAAAAAAGCAGTTTGGCTCACAATAAGCAAAAACAGAAACAGTCTTCCAACTTGAGGTCTGGAGAAATAGTATATCCCCTTCTGGCTCGGAACTTCTCTTTCAGTTCAAGTTCAGCCCAGAACCTCTAGCCCTTCACCGCCAGGGCTGGGACACAGGTGTCCATGCTTTTTAGTGCTCCCAGGGGATGCTGACAAGTGGTCGGAGTGGAGCCGGGCCCTCCTGAGTCGATCACGCCTGGGCCCTGGGCCCCTACCCACCCTCCCGACGCCCACAGCCCAGCAGGCATGGGGTGGGGGGCAGCGGGGACAAGACAGCAGAGCTCGGGTTGAAGGCCAAGAGAGAGAGAAAGATAAGGTGAAGCTGGGACGGAGGGGGGGACCGAGCTGTTACGGAGCATCTACAGAAGCACCGGAAGGGGACCTGAAGATTGCAGGGGCCGGGGTCAGGATGCCCGCATTAGAATCCCAGCTCTTCCACATCTCTGCTGCTTGTTCCCAGGGGGAGATCTGCGATCTCTCAGCCTCTCTGTTCCCCGTCCGGAAGGCGGGTTGTTGTGCAGACTGACTGTCAGGGATACAGGTAGGGGCCTGGCTCGGTGCGCGTCGTACAGCAGGGTATGCGTGGCTAGTAACCGTTACTCTCGCTGGAGTTGTCATCATAGTCGCCTTGACCCCTCATCCCAACACTGAGAAGTTGGGGCTATTGTTTCTGCCATTTTACAGATGAGGAACCTGAGGCTCGGAGAGGTTAAGTGGATTGCCCAAGGTTGCACAGCTGGAGGCCGGCCGAGCCGGCGCTGGAACACCAACCCATCTGCTCCAGAGGTCGTGCCCTTTCCTTTTCTGGGCTGGACAAAACAGACAAAGCAAGAATAGAGACTTCCAGCTCATGAGTGCACCCTGATCAGCCCTGGGGACACAAGACAACCTCTATCCTTTGCTTCCGACTCAGGCCACGCCAGCCAGCCAGGACCCCGAGGAGACAGGGCTGTGGATTGTATCCGACCCGGAGGGCTTTTGACAACCGGGCCTTGTTTGGGGTTAGTTATTTTGGAAAAGCAGAGGGGGGCACAGGAGAAATGGTCTCATTCCCAGGCATATGGGAGCCGGCTGTCAGCTAATATGGAAAATGATTAAGACAGCTTAATTTTTTTTATTTTTTATATATACTAATAATGAAGCGGGAGGAATTTGGAGGAGGAGGTCCACAAGGAGAGGGGAAAGTATTACAGATGTTGGAATCACGCATGGGGGATGGCCCTGGCCCTGGTGGGACAGCAGCCCCTGCAGCCAGGAGGGGTGGGGGAGGGGAGGGTCCCCTGGCATCTGGCCTCAGCGACGTGGAACATCCCCCACGGTCTGTCCAGGGGCAAGAGTGTGTATGGCCTGGGGTTTACTGGTGGGCAGGGAAGCTGGGGTTCCTCTCTGGGCTGGTTTTAGTCCCCGCTTTCTGGCAACAGATAGGGCGAAGCACGTGAGAGATGGGCTGAGGACATCAGTGGAGAACTTTGCCTGGGGCAGCAAAGACCCTAGGGCCACAGGGCCGTCAGTGGATGCTGTGAAGCCCAGGAGGGCTCCCCGGAGCAGGTGGAAACAGGGCTGGCAGGATGGAGAGGCTGGGAGGGGTGAGGAGGACCAGCATTTATTGAACAGCTGCTTTGTGCCAAGCACAGAACTAAAAATTAGATTCAGAGGCGTTCATTCAACAGCTATTCATTGAGCACCAACTATAGGCCAGGCACTGTTCTGGGCTCTGGGGAGAGGGCAGGGAACAGCCAGAATCCCCGTCCTTATGGGGCTCCCCTTAACATTTACCTGCTGTTACTGGCATCCTCACTTTACAGGCGCAGGAACCGAGGTGAAAGAACCCAGGGAGCCTCTAGAACCTGCACGCCCAACCGCGGAGAGGCCGGATGTGGACTCCCCCTCTTGGTGGAGGAGAGTGGCAGGGTTCTCGAAGAGCACGTGGGAAAAAGAAATACTCTCGTGGCCGTTTGGGGAAGATACGATGTGCCACAGAAAGCCACTCGCCAGACGGGGAAACAGAAGCGCCTTCCCTCTTCCCAGGGGATAACTGGTCTCTGATCGCACGCGTACAGCCTGTGGCCCAGAAGCCTGGCCCGCCCCTCCCATCCTCTGCCCTGGGACACCCATTTCTGCCGGGCCAGGCCAAGGATCTGCAAAGGGTAGCCGGTCCCTGCTTGGCTGGGGGCACTTCCGGCCGGGGTGGAGGGAGGTTGACTCCATTTGTGGCTACACGCTTTCTTTCCGCTGGGATGGGTGGATGGGCGGGCAACCACATCTCCCTGGGGTCTCTGTCAGGGACAGGGCCCTGGGGTCTGATTGGCTGAGCCCCAATTATGAGCTCATCTCCAGTCTATTCAGCCGCAGGGGAGGGGCCAGATTATGAACTAAGCAGAGTTCCTGTGGGTGGAAGGCTCTCGGGAGAGGAGGCTGTGAGCTGGGATAATACCCTCCCAATGCCTATTGATCTGCATTGGCTTCCGCGTTAGATTTTGTCCAGTGGCTTGTGGATTATTTCATTTCTCTTGCCCCCCCCCCCCCCCAATCAGCAACGCCTCCAAAATATACCCTAAATCAATTCCCTTTACTCCTTCTCTCTTGCCCTTGGCCTCATCCAGGCCACCATCATCTCCTGCCACGACCGCCCCAGCCCTTCCCTGTTCCCCCTTGCCGCTCCTGCTCATCTCTGCACAGCAGCCAGGGGGGATCTTTTCAAGATGCACACCAAGGTGGGTTTCTCCCCTGCTTATGGCCCCATTGACAGTGGCCTCTCCTAAAAGCTGGACTCCCGACAGGCCACTGCCCCCACGTTTCCCCTCTTCATTCATTCGGGCCACACCAGTGTCCCTTCTGTTCCTCCGATAAAGCCAAGCTTGGTCCTGCCTTGAGGCTTCTCCGCTCGCCATTGTCCGCCTGTGATGCCCTAGCCCACTTTGCCATGTGGTCTCTAGGGTCTCAGTTCAAACATGTGGTATGCTCTAGATTAGGCTGGAGTGCTGTGACAAAAAGGCCCTGAAACGTGCGATGACTCAAGCGCGCTAAAAGTGTATTTCTCACTTACGTAGTGACTGTGGCCACACAGTGGTGGCTCTGCTCCACATGATGATGCCGGGATCCAGGTTCTTTCATCCCTTGCTTTCAGCCATGGGAAGAGACAAGAGAGCATGGGGGACGCCCAACCACAGCTGGAAGCCTAGGTTTGCAAGGCCACTTATCGCTTCCGCTCCTATCCCATTGGCAGGAACGGCCTGGTCGCAGGGCCACTGTGGGCAGCCACGTCCCAGCTCCAACCGTACAGGCAACAGGGAACACGGACCTTACAATTGCCTACCTTGGCCGTGGTCACCTTCTCAGAGAGGCCCTGCCTCCCCAGCCGTCCCATCCCAAAATTGTCCCTTCCGTTGCTGTATATCTCCTAATCCCTATTAGATTGTCTTCATAGTACATGTTATTTATCTGCTTGTTTATGATCTCCATCCCCTTCTAGAAGGTAAGCTCTGGGAGGGTAGAAACCTTGTTTAGCTAGCTAATGCCATACTCCTTGTGCCTCGATCAGTGTTTGGCCCAGAGTAGACATTGAATGAGGGCTTGTTGCATCAATGAAAGGACAAACAAATCGTTTCCACATTACCAGTGGGGGCGCAGAGGAGACCGGAGGCTTCGTGGACAGGAAATGCTTGGCCCGGGGGCTTCGCATACGTAGGAGCCCCGCACCTGCCCATTCCTTTCTATCTCCAATGTCAATCTTAAGGCTGCAGATTTCAGAGAGAGGCAAGGCTGCAGCCTGTGAGTTGGGAGACCTGAGTTTAAGGGTGGCTCTGTCCTGACTTCTGGGTGTGTCCCTTTTCCCTCCTGTGTGGGCCTTGGTTCCCCAACCTGCAAGACGGAGGTGGAGCAGGTTGGGCCAAGGAAACTTCCACATTCCTCATGGCTCCATAGTGGATGACCACCCCAGAGAACATCTGTACCTTCTCTTTCCAACCGCTGACCTTTGTGAGAAAGGTCTCCTCCCCTCCTTCCTCCCACTCTGAGGGCTTAATAAGGCTTAATGAGGGGCCTGGGTGGGCCCAGCTCCTCAGTGGCCACCAGCCCATACTTTCACCCAAGGGCCAGGGTAGGGGAACATGGCTAATAACAGGGTCCCGGTAGGGGGTGAGCTTTCAGCCTTGGCTGGCCTTTCTGGGCCTCTATTAACAGACCACACAGGGAAATGTCTTCCCAGGGCCCGTGATTTTCCATTTTCCACTGGAAAAGGCAACTGGGGGGAGGTGGCCAGAGGGCCAGAGATATTCGCCGCCTGTGCTTCTCTCAGCGTGTTCTAGTATCTTCCTTTCTAGCTACTTACCCCCTCTTCCATCTGTCTTTCCGCTGACCCACTCATTTACCCATCCAAGTATTCAGGCACCTGCCCACTTACCCACACATCCAGCCTTCCGTCTTACCATCTGCCAATTTACCCTTCCTCCGGCCACCAGTCCAGCACCCATCCTTCCTTCCGCCTACCCACCCGTCTACTCCCCATTCATTCGCTCTCTGTCCGTGTACCCTTCCTTGCATCCACATATACTCCCTTCTATCTGTCAACAACTTGGGTTACCCAAGATCTGTCTGGCATCGGTTTGGGGCTAAATCAGTTGTGGACTAGAACAAAGGTGGGTAAATCATTCCATTCCTTTCAGGCTTTCTGTCATGGGATCCCAAGCACACAGCGAAAAGTATTACTTTGCTGGCAGGTTTGAATCTGCACTCAGCCTTCCCGACCTTAGACAATTTCATGCAATATTATCATTATTTTTTTTTAATCTTGTTTATTTATTTATTTTGACAGAGGTAGAGACAGCAGGAGGAAGGGAGGGGCAGAGAGAGAGAGAGAGAGAGAGAGAGAGAATCCCGAGCAGGCTCCGCGCGCGGTCAGCACAGAGCCCAAGGCGGGGCGCGAACTCACGAAACCGTGAGGTCATGACCTGAGCCCAAACCGAGAGTCAGATGCTTAGCCAACTGAGCCACCCGGGCGGCCCCATAATTATCTTTATTTTTGAGCACCCACTTTATGTAGGCCACATGCCAAACATTTTACAAATGTTGGCTCACTCAATTCTTTCAGCAGCAATTTGAGACAGACCCCGTTCTTCTCCCTTTACAGTCAGGGACATTCGGCTGGGCCTGCCACATAAGGTTGTGAAGGTTGCGCGTTGCACGACTCTTGGAGGCTTTTTTTCACATCATAATCTTGTAGGAGTAACAGAACTACAAAGTCAGCAATCTTTCTGGGACGCTGCCGTCCCTTGGCACCTAAACGGACACCCACCCCCAGTCACTAACGTGTCATCCCATGAGTCTGAGTACAGGATGACCCTTTTCCAAACCCTGGCCTTGTTTTCTCCGAGCAGAGTGAGGGGAAGAGAGAAGAAAGGGACTAGAACGTGCTGGTTCCGTGACGTGGTAGAAACTGAGTCTTTGAGACATGGCAAGAGCTGTGGGTGGGGACATCGAGTCCTGGAGAGACCCACAGAATCTGAGGCTTAAAGGTCCTCTGATGATAATGATAAACAGCAGCACTGACTGGTCACCTCCTCTGAGCTAAGGCCACATGATGCCCCAGTTTCCATAACTCAACAACAGCACCAACCTCACGGCGTTGCTGGAGAGATTGAAGACACACGAAGGACCTAGAATCATGCCTGCTGTGAAGAAAGTGCTCAATACATGGTACTTACCATTATTCAGAATAACCCCCACAGAGCGCTGTGAGGACGGAGCCCTTTCTTCCTCCGGGCCCGTCCCATCTGAGGTCACACACACAGGCTGCTTTCTGTCCCCTCAGATAGTCCCAGACGGGTTGGCTCTGAGTGTGATTTTAATTAAAGCCAGTGCTACCAAGGGTCAGGCTGTCCGAGAGGGTATCCAGGAAGGCCTCCTGGGAACTTCTTAACCGTGAGCATGATCTCCCCTTTCCGAGGCTGGTTCTCCTCCATAAACGAGCAAAGCCAACGACAGCCGCCTAGCGCACGGGAGGTAAGTCGTTGGTCGCTTGCTTCCCCGGAATCCATTCCTCCTTCGATTTCTGTTTCGGGAAACTTTGTTTTCTGATCATTGTAATCTGGGGGGCAAACTTCCGACGATTTCACCGGAGCCCTTCGACCCTGCCCCATCTGAAGCTCCAGCTTGGGCTTTCCAGTCCGGCAAATCCCGTTTTTACACAAGCAACCAAAGGAGTCAACTGATATAAACGCAGTGCCTCCAAGGGGTGTGGATGAGACCTCCCTCACGCGGGCAGCCTATGAAGGATGGGGTCTTGTCTTCCTCGGGCCTCATTCAGTTTGTGCTGCACACTTGGGCAGGCCTGGTTCCATGGATCTGAGGCTCTGATGGGGTCCAAACTCTTTTGCTTCAGAGAGTTTTTGTTCTGATGGCATCTGTAAGTAAGGGCTTTTGCAAACCTCCCGGTGAAGAGTCTCACATTCTGCTCCATGGGAATCTAGGGACCATCCCCAGAGACGCCATTCCTGTTCCCAACAATCTGGGCTCCAAGCCCCAATTTTTACCATCAGATGCTGTCTTCGGAGGGCTAACGAGTGGGTCATATGGGGGCAGAGAGATCCCACCTGTGCTGGGTAGGCGGGTTCACCTTCATCCCATCGTACCCCTGCCGAGAGGTGTTCCGTGGTCCCAGATGGGCCTGACATCAGGAGCCGCAGATGGTTCTCCAAATTTGCAGCCCTCTCCAAATGGAAGGTTAAACTGGGAGGGGGAGGGGAGGTGGCGCCGCAGGGTAAGGGAGAGCTATGGTGTCAGTCAGACTTCCCAGTGGAAGCAGGGCTGGGGCAGCCAGGGGAAATGGGCAAGACTGGGAGATGCAGAGGGGCATCTGCAGGGCACGGAGTCAGGACATGGATGGGATTGGGAGAGATGGCGCGAGGAGAGGCTCTAGGTCACAGGATTCTATAAGGCTCACCTCCCATTTCTCGCTCATTGCTCCTAATCTGCAGGTTTAGGTCCCACTTCCTCCCCTGGACAGTTGCTCTAGACTCCTCACTGGCCCCCTGCTTCCTGTCTGGATCTTCCAATCCACCCCCTCCCATCAGCCATCCATTTTTCCGTCCATCCGTCCATCCATCCATCCATCCATGCATTCCCTCAGCAAATATTCCTGGAGCGGCAGGGCTCGTTATGTAGGACCCTCTGGCCCGCTCCCTCTACCTGGCCGAACGTGCCTCCCTTCCCTGACTTTCTGGCAAGATAGCCACCCCCCACCCCCAACTTCCCCAGGTCACCTGTCATCACAACACTTACCACAAGACATTAGATGTCTTGACTTGCCCACTGGACTGTAAGCTCCTTAGGGGCAGGAACTTGGACTCCAGGGACCCAGAGCTGAGTTGGGTGAAAGGAAGGAATTCTTAGAAGGGGCAAGGGTGGGATCCTGCGGTCCTATTTGGGTCGGGTTAGAGTCCCAGCTGTAGCCATCTCCAGGCATGTAACTCTGGGCAAGGTCTTCAGTTCACTGAGCCTTGGTTTCAATAGTGTCACCCTCAGGGTTGCCACGAGGATGAAGTGAGGGAAGCCACCTGACGTGTAAGGAGGTGCCTGATAGGTAGGCAGTGATCTGTCAGTCGGAGCCGCTGGAGGCAGTCTTTGCTGTCAGATAATGGTGGGCGGGTGGCGTGGATGCTGGGGGCTCTGCCTGGATCCCAGTCAGCCACCCACTCCCCCTGATGGCTTCCAGCTGGGAACTGCCCTTAGCTGCAGGGAATTGTCTGCCCAAAGACACAGCCTTCCCCAGGGAGGTCCCTGGTTGGTGTGCAATACAAATCCTCGACTCCTCCTGCGGGATCTCCTGCTGGATCTCCGGGATCCCTCCTGCGGGATCTCCTGCTGAGATTTTACACACAGATCCACTGTGTGTCATCCCAGTCTTGTCTTCCCCATTTCCTTCCTCCCTTCCTCCTGAATGAACCACTGAACACAGATCTCCATCTCAAGAACCAGTGGAAGATAACAGGCGTTCAGGGCAAAATACCTACACAGGGAAGATGGTGCAGGAATCCGGGGAGTGGGGGTGGTGGTGGTGGGAGGTGGAAAGGAAGGCCAGAAGAGGAGGGTGGGGGCACTGGCCTGGGCAAAGCTTGGCCGCCCAGTCCTGGGTCTCTGGAACATTCCAACTTTCTTCTGGCCCTCCCTAGTTCTGTGGCGACTGGTCATAGTGATTGGGGGTGCTGACTTTGGGGCCCTCCTTGAGTTTGAGTCCCAACTCTGTTTCTTGGACCAGTCCCTTCACTTCCTGAGTCTCAATGGTGCCAACTGTATAACGGGGCTGGGAAGAATCAATGAGGGATCCCGCGGAGCTCTTAGCGTAGTGGCTGAGTCTCCGGGACGGGGTGCCCCCTAAATGCTTCTTGCTATGCAACCCCTCCCGAGGGATGAAGAAGGCAGTCTACAAATCAACCTGCATGGGCAGGGCCACCACTTCCAAAACCTCACCCCAAAGCATTCTTCTCTGCAACCTCTGTAACTGACCCAGCTCCCCAAGACCTTCCAGAAATCATAGGAGGTTTGTCCGCTTGGAAACTTTTATTCCATGCCCTTTTGTTTCGCGATGGCTGATGGAACGTCAAAGGAGGATGGGTCGCCTGAACGGAGGTGTGACTGAGCGCCAGGCAGGAGCGTAAGAGCTCTGCAGGCTTTGAACTTTCGCAGGAACCCTGTGTCATGGGTACTATTTAAACGATACACTGAGGCGCCGAGCGGAGTCACGTGCCCTGACCACACAGCAAGCGGAGTAAGGCTGCGCGCAGTCATGGCCAAGACGCAAGACGGACCGGACTCGAGCAGGGTCCCGTTGGGACTCCGCCATCTACCAGCTGTGTGTTCTTGGGTGAGTTAGTCTAACTTTGCTGTGGCCCCAGTTGCTTTATTCATAAAATGCGGGTGATCACAGCCCCTACCTCACTGACCGTTGAGATTAGATGAGATAGAACATATACAATGCCGGGTGCACGTGCGGTCCTTTATTCAACCCGCATCAATGCCGAGCACCTGCTGTGTGCTGGGCACTGTTCTAGGTGCTGGCGCGCAGAGCAGTGAATAGACAGACATGGGCCCTGTCCCCATGAGGCTGATATCCTAGAAGTAAACGGTAATCAAATGTTGGAATAACAGTTAACTGAAGTTTAGCTGGAATTTGAACCTACAGCTATTGACCCCACAGAGAGGGCTCCGTTATGCCCTTCCCCTGCAATATATATACACATATAGATGTATATGTACATATGTATATATGTATATATGTATATGTATGCATGTATACACGTATATGTATACACGTATATGTATATATCTATGTATATATAGAGAGAGGATATATACATACATGTATATGTATGTATACATATGTGTATATATACGTATACATATATTTTTTTTCTTACCATAGCTCTTATTACCTCCCACATAATATGGAACTATTTGTAGGATGAGTCTCCTCTACTAAAATGTAAGATCTTTCCTGGCCTTTACTTTTTTCATCTCTAAAATGGGACCATAAAAAAACAAAAAATAAATAAATAAAATGGGACAATAGGGGCGCCTGGGTGGCTCGGTTGGTTGAGCGTCCAACTTTGGCTCAAGTCATGATCTCACGGTCTGTGAGTTAGAGCCCTGCCTTGGGCTCTGTGCTCACAGTTCAGAGCCTGGAGCCTGCTCCAGATTCTGTGTTTCCTTCTCTCTCTGCCCCTCCCCTGCTCGCACTCTGTCCCTCTCTCTCTCTCTCTCTCTCTCTCTCTCAAACATAAATAAACATCAACAAAAATTGTTTTTAAATGGGACAATAACCTCCAGGCTGGCAGATCATTTCTATAAGCTAATGTTTTCAAATCAAGGCAGTAGACAAGGGTTGTTGTCCTAACAAATGCATGCCTGGAGCAAGAGTGACTTATTCTGACAGAAGCAGGGTCAGGGAAGGGCCCTAGGAGACAGGACTATTTGAGCCTAGCCCTGACAACGAATAAAATATGAATCATCAGAGACAGATAGGATGGCGTTCCGGGCAAAGAACCTAGAAGTCTGTACTCACGCTTCAGCTTAGCCAGGTCTCAGCCTTTCCAATTACTCTCTTCTCCCAATTGATTAGTGCTGATGGATGGTGCGACAAACACATAACACTAGTGTTTCATCAGACACCATCCAGCATTGGTTACTGACATTTCCAGCAGTGTGTATTGTCTGGGGCTTCCTGGAGAGTGCCTGAGCATTGATAGGCAACTGTTCATCATTCATTCATTCATTCATTCATAATGAATTGGTTTATTTGCCCAACAAACATTTCTCAAGGGCTTCCTCCATGCCTGGTGCTATGTCAGATCGGGACCCTCCATTAGGACAGCCAAGGTCCCTGCCCTGGAGGAGCTCATGATCTCATGGGGAGAATGGATGTGAACCATCCATGCCAACAAATAAAGACAAAATAGATGGTGACGATGTCTGTGAAGGAAGCAAACAAGCAGTTGAGAGATGATGCTAGAGAAATCCTCCTTTCTGTAGAATGGTCAGGGCAGGCCCACCCAGAGGAAGTGACAGTCGAGCTGGAGAGGATGAAAGGAACAGCCACCAAAAGAGTGAAGACAAGGGTATTTCCAGCAGGGGGAAGATCATGGGCAAAAGCCCTGAGGTGGGAAAGGATCTGGCCTGTTGAGGGACTGGAAAGCGGCCGATGTGGGGCTAGGAGCTAGACGCCCCTTGGGGCCTGGAGTAGGAGAGGGGCTGGGGCACACAGGCCATAAGGAAGAGTTTGGTTTTTGCTCAGGGTGTGATAGGAGACCATCAGGAGACTTCAGGTGAGGAAATGAGAAGATCCCTTAGGTGATGGGGCAAGAGGAGGCCCGAGGGCAGCTGCTGGAGACATCCAGACAAGAGACACTGAACGCTTGTCCCTTTGCCCCATGCCCGATTCTTTAACCTTCTGTTTGCAACGCACCTTGTCACGAAGACTCAATACCTCGACATATAATCTCCTCCACTGTTGGGTAATTCCAACTGAAGGAACGTGGTCCCACTGACGAGTGATTCTCAAGCATTTTGGTCTCAGGACCCCTTTACCCTTAAAAACTATTGAGGACCCTATACAGCCTCTCTTCACGTAGATTACCTCCAGAGCCAGGGTAAGGGAGAACTAAATGAGCATAAAATGCGAGGCGTGCCCCAACATCTCAGTCATCAAGATGACTATTTTAAAACAGTATTTTGAAAAATCTCTATTGGAGCCTGAGGCAAAAGGAAAAATTAATAATATTGATCTTGCCTTTATTTAAAATTTTGACATTTTGTTCATCATGAATTTTCTTTTGCATTAATTTTTTTTCACTGTTTTCAGAGCGAAGGTGCTATCACAGGTCATAGCTGCAGAAAATTACATTGAGAGTGAAAAGGGTAAATGATGTCTTAGTATTATTGAGAAATATGATATATCACCTGTAGCCCCCCTGGGGTGGGCATGGGACCCCAGGGATTCCAGACGATACTTCGAGAACCACTGCTTTTGACGGAAACCAAATCTTCTCCAGTAGTTTCCGCCCTTCGGTCTTAAGCATGCCCATAAAACTTCTTCTGGGCTTTCCTCTGCCTTCAAGGGGGTAGCATCCAGGAGGCTAAGTTTCCTGCTTCTTGCCCATCGGCTCCAGACTAAAGACCTCCAAGTGCATGGGCTTCCCACCGACCTCTCCCCAGCCCTTCTCTGCACGAATCCCTTTGGCTGATGTCTCTGAGAGATCGAGGACCCCCAGTTAGGACGTACATTTGCAGGTGTGGCCTGAGAACCGTGGAGCCCCGGACCTGTCACCTCCTGCCTCGGGACACTCCATTTCTATCCGTGCTCCTGGGTCTATCCAAGCTCCCAGGCACCGGCCCCGGTGATTCCTGTCCCTCCACCCTCCTGGGCTGCTGATGTGAGTGTGCAAAACCTCTATGTGCTTCCTCTGCGCCCCTGGAGAGCAGGCATCTCACCAAGAAACAGCACGCAAGCAAAGGAAACCTCCAATGTGTTAAGCTGGCTTCTAGGAAGCCAACTTCTGAAAATTCAGTTTGTCGGGAGTATAAACAGGATGCAGAGCCTGGCGAGGGCAGGCTCCGAGGACAGCATCGGAGGGCAAGAGTGGAAGTAACGACCGGCAGGGCAGCAAAATGCGAGCAAATTCCTCCTCACAAACAGATCCCTGCCTGCCTCGGGTCTGTCTTTGTTCCTTCAAGTTTCTCTCTCCAAACATCGACGCCCACTCCGCCAGGCTCTGCCTCTCCTGGATACCTCCCTTCCTCTCTGCGGGCCTCAGTTTCCCTGGCTGCCATATGGGAGGATGGACCTTGGGTTGCCAACCTTTCTGTCCAGTCCAATATCCCAGAATCCACACTTCTCTGACTTGAAGCTCCCCCCGCCCCCCCCAGGCGTTTAAAATTCCACGATTCTAAGCTGCCTGGATTTTACGACTGCAGAATTTGACAAGTCAATGACGGTGGGTTCCGAAGTGCTCTGACGTTAAGATTCGGTGGCTCTAATATCCTGCCCATGAAACATTCTATGATTCTAAAACGCTGAGCCTCAATGCTATTCGGCATCTGAAGCAGCACAGCGTCCTCTAGGGCCAGATGGCCTGGGTTTATCTACGGGCAGCTCTACCCCTCCTAAAACTGGGCCAATTACGTGAACTTCTGGTGCCTCAGTTTCCACATCTGCAAAGTAAGGAGCATGATGGTTACGGCCTCGTGGAGCAGTTGTGATAAATGTTTCACTCCTACTATTGTCCCAGGTTGGAAAGTCTCTATCCTCTCAAGAGTCTCAGGTGGGTGCTTCCGGGCCTCCAACGCTCCAGGGTTAAATGTTTCGAAGAATCGATCGTTCAATGGATTCAATGACGCGCTGGCTCTGGAGGCTGGACTTAGGTGTTTCGGTGTTCCTGCCCGATCATGAGATCACGAGGATGTACAGGGCAAGCTGAGGAGCCTGGCAGACTGGCCCAATCCTGGCACTCTCAGCCACCAACCCCAAAAGCATGACAAGCTTGGGATCTGCAAACCCTAAGAAGTCCCCATCTCTGCCCTTAGTACACACATACCCCTGGAGATAACCTGACTTCCTGTACAAAGTTTCATTGACCCTGAAACCCAGCTGCCTGACATGTTGGGCACACTCAGCCAGGGCTCAGCCTATAGGAAGGCCATCTTCTCACTTCCCTCCAACGTTCTCAGAGCTCAGGCCAACCAATCCCGCTGCCTGTATCAGCCCCCACAAGCGCACAACCTGGCCACACCCTCTCCCCTCTGGGTCCGAGTCCTGACGTAAGACCTGAGGAAACTCAGCTCTAAGACCTCAGCTGAATCAGTTGGGCATGATACGAAAGGCAATGGGGAGCCCAGCCTAGCTCTGGAGAGAGAGGGTCTCCAGATGAAGGGCGTTCACTGTCTTCCAGTGGCTCCTATACCCTTTGCGTCTTGTCCTCACAGCTGCCAGGGGCTCCCGCCAACTACTGGCCATGAGTCCCTGCTGTGTTTCGGGGTTGGGTTATTTTTTCATTAAGTTTGCAATTATTAAAAAAATGCAAGTCAAATTGTGACATGCTGAGCTGGGCAGGCTGGAGGTTAAAGTTTTTTCCCTGCCTGCGGCCCACTGGGCCCCCACCCTGTTCTGGGGAAAGGGGAACATTTTCGGGAAAATAAACAAGGAGGCCTTGATGCTTTGGGGACTTTATGAACTTGACCCTACCCCCACTCCATACCCGACTCCATTAGCAGGGCTTGGTTGCTCTCCCTGTTAATTAAAGGGAAGACTGGTTTCCAGGGCAATTTCAGCTCTGGCCAGGCCTATGCCCACATCCTTGAGAGGGAGGCCATGGTGATAGGCTGGCTGGGTGGCTGGTGGCCTCAGAGGTAACAATTTGTCTCAGGATGGAATCCATTCCCCCGAATAAAGGGACTTTGTGTTCTCTCCCTTTCTCATAGCCCCCTGACCTCCAAGGAGAGAATTCTTAGAGGAGAAGCAGCTGTGATTCCCCAAGAGAGGGGGGCCGCCATGGTAGGCAACTCAAGACCACTGCCTGGGCCAGCCAAGACCCTCTCATCCCCCCTCAGCCTCCACCCGGCCTCGGAATTCCTGCTTTCTTTTTTTTTTTTCAACGTTTATTTATTTTTGGGACAGAGAGAGACAGAGCATGAACGGGGGAGGGGCAGAGAGAGAGGGAGACACAGAATCGGAAACAGGCTCCAGGCTCTGAGCCATCAGCCCAGAGCCCGACGCGGGGCTCGAACTCACGGACCGCGAGATCGTGACCTGGCTGAAGTCGGACGCTTAACCGACAGCGCCACCCAGGCGCCCCCCTGAACTCCTGCTTTCTTGTAGAAACCTGTGCACTCACACAGTCCTTCCTTCATCCATTCGTTCATGTACCAGCTCTTTATTGAGCCTCTACTAATCCACCAGGCAACGGTGCTAGGCACTGGCCATATGGAAGTGAAAAAGAAAAACTCCCTCCCGCCATGGAGCTCACATTCCAGAAAGACACGAAAGATGAGTAAGTCAATGTGAAATCATCACCAGGCAGTCAGACGAGGACAACTAAAACAGAGATCGTAGGTAACAAGTGACGGGTGGGCACGAGTCTCTCTGAGGAGGTGATGTCTGAGCAGACACCTGCAGGCAGGGAGGGGCGAGCTGTGGGGACAGTGGGCACTTCTGCCATAGCAGAGACAGCCCGGCCTTGTGCCTCCACCCCTGTTTTCCACCTCTGGTCTTTTGCCAGGACTTCCTGGACTGCCTTTCTTTCTGCCTGTATTTCCTTTAATATGTGATTTGTTATTTTATTGAGTCAAATACATTTGTAAAAGCAGAACACAGAGCTGTCTGGGTTATAGCACAAGCTGTCCAGTGAGAATCAGGAAACCCACATTCCTGACACGCTTCTGCTCAATATAATGGTGCCCTTTCCATTTAAAACTCTCGAGAAATGGTATTTTTTTTTTTTAGATGGCAGACAAAAGGCATTTCTACTCCCCTTCTCTTGTTAAAAAAATTTTCCCTAAAACAGGAAACAGGAACAAAAACTCGGTCTTTGAGAAAGCTGGGAGATAGTATAACCCTGAACCACAGTTTACAGAGAAGGGAAGTGGATAAAGAAATGGCCAGTGGCTTAGCAGAGAGGAAGAGAGTCAGACCTAAGTGCCTGGGTAGACGGTTGCTATGGGGATGGATAGCTGCAAAAAGGAACGAGTCGATTTGCCTGAAAAGCTCAAAAATTGCAGATACCAGCTATCACAGAAGGTGCTAGTGAGTGGGGATTGAAGTGGGGGCGGGGAGGGGCTTGGGCTGGAAGTCCATACTGGGAGCAATGAACCCTCAGGTCCCTGACTCCCATTCAGCCCGGTCTGCAAATAGCCCCTGTCATATCCAGGGTGGGCCACTTCCGAGACAAAGACCTACAGATAAGATGATTTGAGAGAAGGGAGAATGCTCCACAGAGTGAGCCCAATAGCCTCTTGCTCACCCACTCCAGATGGAAGCCCACCAGTCCACCGCCCCCACCCACAGCTTTCCAATCAGAGTGTTAATATGAGTGAGCAGCCAGGGATCACTCCACATGTAAGGAAATTTCCAACATGAAAGAGACCAAAGCAAACCATGGGGGCAGTGG
>NW_024412427.1:14724869-14748517 GCF_014898765.1 Herpailurus yagouaroundi | reverse complement strand
GAAATTTCCAACATGAAAGAGACCAAAGCAAACCATGGGGGCAGTGGGGGGAGGGGGGGGAGGGACTTAGAGACAATGAAGGGAACAGAAGAAAACTGAAAACTAAGTCCTACGATTAATGTCCTTTGGGAGATGAAGATACTGCATCCATAAAACATGAACAGGACGTTATTAAAAAGGAACAGAGTAAGGAAAATTAAAAGTACATGTAGTAGATTGCACAAATAGTCACAAGTTCCTCCCATCCCCCAATGCCCACCCTTTTGCCCTTCTGGAGATAGAGGCTCTTCTAGTTATCCACTGCTACATTAACAAACTACCCCCAAAATGAGTGGGCTAGTTTTGTGAATTGGAAACTCAGGGAGGGCTCAGCTGGGTGATGATTCTTCTCCAGCTGGTGTCCTCATATGACAATACCCAAAAAGAGAAAGTGGTGGGGGGGAGGGGGATAAGTGTAGGTAGAGGGAAGAAACCCTTTCCCAGAAGCTTCTAGCATACTTCCCCTCTTGTTTCATTGGCCAAAACTGGGTCACATGACCACTCCTTGCCACAAGGGAGTCCAGGAAAGTATCTGCAGTAGAGAATTCATTCCAGGCATGAGCACTGTCCAGTCTCTGGTCTTCCTTTAAAGATTTTGGGCAGCTCAGGGCAGCTGGGTGGCTGAGTCGGTTGAGCATTCAACTCCTGGTTTCGGCTCAGGTCATGATCTCACAGTTTGTGAGTTTGAGCCCTGCATCGGGCTCCACGCTGACGGCACGGAGCTTGCTTGGGATTCTCTCTCTCTCGCTCTGCCCCTCCCCTGCTCACTCTCTCTGTCTCTCTCTCAAAATAAATAAATAAACGTAAAAAATTTTTTTTAAAGATTCTGGGCAGCTCAATCTTATATTGTTTGTTTTTCCTTTAGTAAGATTTTATATCCCCCTTCATAAGAATGGCCACCTTGCGTGTGCAGGGCTCCCTGCCAAGGCCTTCTGCACCCACTTCTCTTCAAATGGTATTATGTGGGTGCAGGGCTTTAAGGATGATTATCCTCATTTTATTGAGGAGGAAACAGAGGCCCAGCCAGAGAGGAGTCCCACCTGCCCAAAGTCAGATGACTAGTAGGTACCAGAGGGGGCATTTCAACGGAGTTCCATTCCCCTCCAGCCTCCTGTGTTTGGCCAGGGCCAAGGTTGCTCTCGTGCTCTAGCAGAGAGGTCAGGTTTCCTTGTGGCAGACCCCTCCCAGACCTCTGCAGTGCCCCAGACAGTACTACTGTTAGAAGTGACGAAGGTAGTCGTCCAGATATGGACCCCAGATCTTCCCAGTAAATACTACCCGGCCACAGGGAAGGCCTGCCTCTGTCCCCACCCCTGGAGCCCAGTATAGCCTCCTTGGAAACAGGGAGGGCGTCTCCCTCCCCCTTTCAGATATGGCCAAGTTTGGGGGTCCAGGAGAGAGGCCAGTGGAATTCCATGGGGTCGGGGAGAGTCACCTTCATGAAGCGACCCGTCACTTCATCAGACAGCATGAAGATAGACGCCCCCCACCCCCACTCTTGCTGTGGTGGCTCCATGCTGTCCACCGTCTCGTGGGAGTGGCTCTTAGCACCAGCATGGTCTGCCACGTGGAGACAGAGGCCAGCCCCCCAAACCCAGAATTCAAACACTGGAAGCCCTCTGCAATCACCTTGCACGTGGGGCACCATCACCCTGAGTCTCCTTGTATGGATTCATCACCTTGTATGTATTCACTCATCCATTCCTTCCTTCATTCATCTCTCCAACAACTATTTTTTGAGTGCCTCACCTCAAAGAGCCTCTTAATTTTAGTGTAGCCCAGTGTACCATTTTTGTTCTTCTAAAATAGTCCTTCTCTCCCAGGCTATGCCCTGTTCCTGGCCCCAGGACGACCATGGTGGTCTAGACCGCCTCGCAGAGCTGATGGTCAAGGGGAAGGAAGACTTTAAACAATTAGTCCCATCAATAATACACAGTTTGAGTGTGGTGACACTAAAGGGAACAGGGCGTAGGGACAAAACCAGGTGATCCTGGTTAATTTGGGGAGGTGTGGGAGGGTGACTCCCTATGAGCCCCTGGCATTCTTATTTTTGAAATCAAAGTGTATCAGATATTTTTAAATGTACCCACACTAAATATATTTTTAGCCGTAAAATTACTTGAAAGGGTTTTTCTAATTTTACCTTTTGTAAGTATTAGCTGTGAACAATGTATTTAATTAACAGTTGTTCAGACTTAACGACAATTGGTCCACACCTCTAGGAGTTCTAGCAAAGTGGAAAAAATGGGGTCCACGAGGGTTTACGACTCCACCTTGAGCAGGATTTTATTTAAGCAGAGATCTGTGACTAAAACACTTTGGAAACTCTCCTCCTCCGGGGCCCCACGCACCAGGATTGGAGGGTTGGGGCCCGGTGGGAAAGGTGTTATAGGATAGTCTGGAGTGGTGGGGGTGGCACAGGGAGCCTGAAGCCAGCATGACTTGGGGGGTGGGAGGCAGGTTCAGCATCTGGGGGATGTAAGGGGGCCTCTCCTGGGTTGGGGATGGGGGATGGTTAGGGGCAGTAATTGTACAACTAGGGCTCACTCTCAGGACAGGCTGCGATCTTGGCCTGGGCCACCTCTACCTATAGTCACTGACAGCTAGAGCCTCCAGGGAGTGGAAGGAGGCATTCCTCTACCCTCCCCTGAAGCAAAGAATATGGGGGGGGGAAGACTCTGGCTGCTATCAGGGAAGGCAGGCCAAGCCCATCCCTGGGCCTGAGACCCAGATGAACTTGAGAAAGGAACATTCCTTGGAGATGCACCAGAAAGGGAGATTTATTTAAAAAAAGGTCATTATTATCATCATGGATCAAGAGCTATAGGGCTAAGCTTCAACCATTCAGTTAAAAAAAATTAATTCCCAAATGTAAGAAAAGAAAATCGTTAAAATTCAATAAGAAGAAAAGCCAGTGGCTCTCAAACGCAGGAGCAAATGCTTCCCGTCACTCCCAATTCAGAAACTCAGATTTTAAATGTACGAGACAGGTTTGACAGGGACAGGTGTTTAATGAGGATGGCAAAGTATATCCCTAAAAGTCAAAAATTAATTACAAAAGGAAAAGTAATAACTTCACACTGGACACCACCTTAACCAAGTGGTCAAAGTGAACACAAAGGGACAAGTTGACATCCTGTGCCTCTGCTGCCATGCACTAAGAAGGACACGGCACCACTTCTGGGGTATTCCCGACAAAAAGGCATAACCAGAGTCTAATTAGGAAGAAACATTTCACAAACCCAAATCAAGGGATATGACATTCTGTGAAACAATGTATCTGTGTTCTTCAAAAATGTCAATGTCACAAACGACAAAGAAAGGTCGGGAACTGTTCGGGATTAAAGGAGAATAAAGAGACACAGCAACTAATGCAATATGTGATCCTGGGCTCCATCCTGCAGTGGGGGAAAAAAAAATCTATAAAGGATATTATTGGGACAGTTGACAAAATTGGAATACAGACTGCGGCTCACATGAAAAGTATGAGCTGGCGGGCCGGTGGGGAGCAGGCATTTTGCTACACCGGCTGGAATGTCAGGCCATTTGGCAATATCTACCCAGTTACAAACACACATCCCCTCTGCCCAATTCCTCTCCTAGGAATTTATTCTGCACATACACGTATTTGCAAATGACATCGGCATAAGGACAGGCTTCGCAGCCTTCTGATAATAGCGAACGGCAGGAAACAACCTGAAAGGGAGCTGTATAATCTGTCTCCCACTGACCCAAGTGGAGACTTTGAACCCCTCACCCCAGAGGAGGACTCAGGGGCCCAGGAGGTCTAGGATGTACCCCCAGGCCTCCTAACCCCCAGGTGCCCCGCCTCCTTCACGCAGACCTTTTGTATTTTGCCCCAGCCTCCCTGACCTCCCACTACCCCATTCTCTCCCCACTCACGCCTCCTTGGTGTGGATTTCTGGGCAACCACATGCGTCTTGGTTTGCACGCTTTCATCTTTTTTTGGCTGCCCCTTTCACCGCCAAATCGTAACGTACTGGCTCAGAATCTGAAACTAACACAGACCTGAGTTCAGCCCCCACTGCCCAAGTCACGACTCCTAAACCGGTGCCTGCAAACACTTGGCAAGGTGGGGCTCACCACATGGAAGCTGCTGGTATCGTGGAAAATGAGCACCATCTGCCAAACCTCCAGCTCCCGTGAAAGCCTCGGCCAAAGCCCAAAGAAACCCCACAAAACAGGTCCCAGGCCTCCAGCCGCCTGCTCTGGGGTGAAGGGTCTGGAAGAGCAGCCTGCAACGTGGTCATCAATCCTGTGCTCCAGTCTTACCTGCGAAACTGCCTCTTGTACTTGGTGAGCACACACTCTCTGTGTTTACTCATTTTAATTAATAAATTGTAATTATCCAACTCACCTATGTAGAATGTAAGTGATACATTCTCTTTGAAAATAGTTGAAATGTACGGAAACCTATCAATGAAACACCTAAACAGAACGTTGCGTGAAAACAGCCAAACACAAAATTGCATCCACCTTATGATCCCGTTTACATAAAGTTCGAAACCAGGCAAAACTTAAGATGATAAAGGGGATAGAACAGTGATAACTATTTTGAGGGGATAGCCATCAGGACTCCTGGGATGCTGGCCATATTCTCGTCCTTCATCTGAGTGTTGATGACAGGGATGGGTACAGTTTGTGGAAACTTTTATCGACTGCCACGCTTATCCATGTGCATTTTATTTTTTTTTTTTTATTTATTTTTTTTTTAATTTTTTAACGTTTATTTATTTTTGAGACAGAGAGAGACAGAGCATGAACGGGGGAGGGTCAGAGAGAGAGGGAGACACGGAATCTGAAACAGGCTCCAGGCTCTGAGCGGTCAGCACAGAGCCCGACGCGGGGCTCGAACTCACGGAGTATGAGATCGTGACCTGAGCCGAAGTCGGCCGCCCAACCGACTGAGCCACCCAGGCGCCCCTCCATGTGCATTTTAAATGTATCTTATACCAGATCCAGGCACATAGACACCCCAGGCACAAATAAAATCTCTAAGTAAGAATAGCTCTTTGCACGCCATGCCATTTTATTCTGTCCTTCAGATCACCACTGTTAAGTTTGGTGCTTCCTTCTGAAATATTTTTCTGTTTGTTTATATTGATAGATTGATAGATGATAAATGGATGGGAGGGTAGGTGGATGGATGGATGGATGGATGGAAGGAAGGACAGATACATAGATGATAGCAAGTTAGAGTTTATGTTTTTCCCATGGACACTATACACTTTTTCTGTGACTGGCTGTTTCCTTTCAGTCCTATGTCTTAGAGATTGGACCATATCATTATCAGAGATCTGATCTTGTTCTTTTTAAGAAGTACAGAGTATTCCATAGCGAGGACAGACCACAGCTTACTTAATCAGCGCTGTTGGGCATTTAGGTTTTTTTTTTTCAACGTTTGCGGTTTAAACAATGCTGTAAGGAACACTCTTCTACCCAGTCCTTTGGGAATTTGTATATTTCTATTGCAGGGATGCTAAAGGAGGAATTTCTGAGTCAGCGAATGCGCACTTAAAATTCTAATGAATGTTGCCAAATCACCTACCAAAAACTGCTACACCAATTTACATACTGTCCATTCATTTGTTTCACTCACTCTTATGCCTGATAAATATTTATGAGACACCTTCTCTGTGCTGGGCATGCGGTTCTAGGTTCTGGGGCTTCAGCAGGGAACAGGAGATAGTTCTTACCCTCATGGAACCAGCAGTCTGGTCAGGCAACAGCCCCAAACAAATAAACACATAAATACATAATACGTCAGGTGATGAGATTCCCCTTTGCCCATTTTATGATGGAGTGCTTTGCCTTTTTCTTGTTGGTTTATAGGAACTCTCAATATTATGTATTTTAATCTTCTGACCTATATACGTGCAATTATTTTCTCCAGCCGGTCGCTAGTCTTTTATCTTTGCTCCTGATGTTTCAAAAAGTCCTAATTAATGATGGAGAGCCACAGAAATTTTATTTCAGGGTTCTGTTCTAGGAAAAGTGGTTTGGGTCCTCCCCCCACCCCACCCCATGAATCTATGTATTTTTGTATCTTTTTTTTCTTGCTTTGACTACAAGGAAGCTCAGAACAAACGTTTCTATTGGCTTCTAGCAACTGCCCAGAACCTCATAGCAGGATCCTGTAACCTGATCTCGACCCTGGGTTCCTGTTCTTTCCTTTCGCACAGGTTTGTTATCTATTTCTTTTTCTATCTTCTAGTTTGTAACACCTGTAAGCTGCCTAAAACCATTTTTTGCTTCCAGGTGGGGCGTAAATAAATGACTTCATTTGCTGCTCATAGCAGCCCATTTCACAGATGACAAAACTGAGGCCCAGAGGAAGGCAGCAACTTGAGCCAAAGCTGCATTGAGACGGCAGAGAAAGCCACTCAGCTTCTCCATGTCTGCGCTCCTTCCCTGCTGTTTGTTTCTGAAGAAGAGCCTTGTCTGATTTGCCGCCTGTATTAATCAGAAGTCTCTCAGTTGCCTGTGACAGAAATCCTGTGAAACGAGCCAAGGGGATGCATTGATTCACATGGAGGATGAATCCAGTGGGCTGCAGGTACGGCTGGATTCAGGCACGTAGACAGTATTGGCAAACCTCCCCCTACACTCAGCTTCACTTCTCTCTGTCTCTCTACTCGGTAGCATCATCGTTTCCTGCTCCACTCCATGTGGCATAAATGCAACACCAGCAGCTCCAAGATCACATTCAGAGCCCAAAGAGGGAGACCCTCCCTGGAGCCTCAAGAGAGGGAAAAGATTCCAACTGGCCCCGCCTGGAAAGCCCTTCTCCGGTAGCCAGGGTGACAGGCATCTTGACTGACAGCTCTACGAGGCTCCTGGAAGTGGAGAGGAGTGCCCCAGAGACAGAGGAAAGGGGGAAAGAAAATGTGGTGGGCAGAGTCTGCACCGACCAATGCCTATTGTCCCGGGGAAACCGATCTCCCGATGGGGGAGGAAAGCGATGCTCGCCCCGAGAACAAATTAGCCCACGGGGGACTGGTCTTCCTTTAACAGAAACTCATCTTTTTTTTTTCCCTCCCGCTCTTGAGCGCTCAGTGGCTTTGGGGGCTAACCTACCATCATCATTGCCAACCACAGCCTCTTTCATGCCAGTCCTGACTGCATCCACTGGCTTTTGCCATTTCCACCTCCTGAATGCCCGCTTCTTAGCTCCTAACCAAATCCTAGCACCTCTTCCTTGGAGCCCCCAAGCCCAGGAGGTGCCTCCCTCTTCCGAACTTTCCACACCAACTTAAGACATTTTTAAAGTAATGATTGTGGGCTTAGCTCCACGGGGAGAGACAAAGATCCACCCGGGGACGAAGGTGCACCAGATTTGCCCCAAAAGGCCATTTCAGACAGGCGGCTGGATGGTTTTTCTCGAAGGCTATAGTTCATGCTGGAGAAAGCAAACAGCACTCCTACTGTGCCCCCCAAGGTCGTTTAGGAGATGAAGAGAGAAGAGACATAGGAAGGGAAAGCAGTGAATATGTGAAGCTCTTTTTGTGTGTTCAGATCTCCCCAGATCTCTGCCAGGTGCATATTAATTTACAGACATGGAAACTGGTGCTCAGAGAGGTAAGGTGGCTTCCCAAGGTCACACAGCCAGTGAGAGGTCTGCGGAACCCAGAGTTGAATTGTCCCACTGTCCTGTCTTCTTTCTGCCCGTTCCTGAATAGGCACCCCCCCCATTATTAAGTGACGACTCACACTACAGAAACGTCTCCTAATTAAATCTGAAAACATTAAAAGCATTTGGAATCTACTCTGAGGAGGCTAGCCTTAGCAGAATTACTTCCATACCAAAAATTTGTTCTCCAGCTATGTAGCAGCTGGATTTTTTTTTTCTTTCATTTCTTGATGCTCTCCATGGGTGGAAAATGTAAGATGACAGAAGATGACCAGTTTCTACCCTTCCCTTCCTTCTGCAGATGCCTCAAATCCTTTGTATAATAGGGACGTAGAAATGATTGATCAATTAAGAAGCCTGTTGATGAATTTCATAAATCCCCCCCCCCTTTTTTTTTTACCAGATATGCTTGTTTGGGGGCAGTTATTGACCCAGAGTGGACACAGCAAAGTCCTGGACTCCATCCCACAAAACGCAATGACAACCAGTGGGGTAGGTTGCTTTGTTTTACAGCCAACAGTCTGAGAACACATCTGTTGTCAGCCTCCAAGTCAGGCCACTAAAAAGTGTGGAGAAAACTATGGGCTCTTTCCCTTTCCTGCCACGTAGAGTTGTGATAAACTAAGCCGAGTCTGAATATTCCAGCTTCGTCTCCTTTAAGCTGTGGGCTCTAAAGGATGAGCCTTCCTAGAGCCTCTGTGGCCCCCATCCCTGGCACCCCCATCCATCCCTGGCCACCCTGTGGCCCCTTCCCCTGAAAGAGGAGAAATCACCCTATTATTGGGGAGATTCTGTTGGTCCACTCGCTTGAAATAAAACCAGTTAAGGGGTAAGGTGACCACAGGGCCTGATGCCATCTCGCTCTAACTGGCCTCTCCAACTTCCCTCACCCTAATTCAGCTCCACCAGCCTCCTTGCTGCTCCTCGGGGCTTTTGCACCGCTGTTCCCTCTGCCTGGAATGCTCTTCTCCCAAGTTGTCCCAGGGCCTCCTCCTTCCCTTCCCTTCAGGGTTCTGCTTCAATGCCACCTTGTCAAAGAGGACTTCCTTGATGACCATCTTGCCTGGGTTACTCCCAACATTGCTTCTTTGCCTGATTTTTCTTTGTAGCACTTACATCTCAGGTACGGTATGTATTTATTTGTTTGTTATCTGCCTCCCACAGCCAGAACGTGAGCTCCATGAGGGTAGGGTTTGATCTGGCTCAAAGTTGTATCTCAGTCCCTGGAATAGTGATTGATGGGTGGCAGGGTCTTAGTAACAATTGAATAAATGGGTAGGTGGCCGGTGGATGGTGGATGGGAGGATATATGGGTGGGAAGATGGTGGGTGGGTAGATGAGAAAATGGGTGGATGGGATAATAAACCGATGGGTTAACGGATGGATGGGAGAATCGGTCTATGGGTCAAAGGGTCAATGGGCCAATGGGTTGATGGGTTGATGATGGGTTGATGGGTCGATGGGTAGATGGTAGGTGAGAGGAAGGATAGATGGGAAAATGGTGGGCTGGAGGATGGGTTGATGAGTCAGTGGACGGATGGAAGAATAGGTCCATGATCTGATGGGTCAATGGGTTGCAGGGTCAATGGATAGAGTGAAGGGAGCACTGGATTTGGAATCAGACAGACCTGGGTTTTTGTTCCAATCCTCTCCCCACTCCCCATGTGACCTCAATTGACTTACTCATGCTCTCTGATCCTCTGTTCCTGCGTCTGCAAAATACACAAACTATTTCTCTGCGTCAAGCGTCTAGCAATGACTATGTACCAAGTGCCATGCCGAATGCCGAATGCCTTACAACACAATGTCCTTTAACCCTCTCAGCAATCCTGCAACGAGGAGGCTGAGGCCAAAGGAAAAGACATGACCTGACCGTGGACACGTGCTAGCAACACCCAAGCAGGAACTCAAGCAGTTCACCTGATACCAAGATCCAGGTATTTGTGAATATGGAGGGCTGAACAAAGGAGATTATTATTATTGTTGTTGTTAATCTTATTGATTGTTAGGGCTAGGACTTGACCAGGAAGTATCATTGTGGTACTTTGGAATACACTTGGGGGCCTTCCTACGGCTCTGGGGTCATCCTTTACACCTCGATCTTCCAAGAGGATCGCTGAGGGTACACCGACCGGGTAAAATCAAGGGACATCAGCAGAAAGCATTGCTTCCTCTGACTTTGTCTTCAAGAGGGAGACCAGATAGTCAAGATAAGACTGAAACAGTGGACCTAGAAAAGAGGAGAGGTGGATGGCGAAAACATTGGGAAGGGAGGCTGGATCGGACCAGTGACTCACTTGACAGAGAATCTCGGAGACGGTGGAATCTACACGTGGATCTGGTAACTGGAGGGAGGATGGGGCCACATCCCCAGCAAGGGAAGGTCTAAATCAAGCCAAAATGATCCTGGATCTCCAGCCACAGATCATTCCCTGGAACTGTGTGACGATTCGGAGAGGCACCCCAATAGTTGGGAACAGGGCTTCGGAACCAGAGGGGTTCCAGTGGTCCAGTCCTGGCTCCGTCTCTGACTCGGGCAAGTTGCGTCCTCTCCCTGAACTCTGATTTCCTCAGCTGAGAAATGTAGATAGTAGTCATTTCTGTCCCTCGAGGATGTCGTGAGAATCCAACGGGGCTCTGTGTAAAGAAGATAGATAGCACGGGGAACCAGCTGCCATGTTGTGAGGGGACTCAGGCAACCCTGTGGAGAGGAACCGAGATCCCAGCCAACAGCCAGCTCCAACTCTTGGCCATGTCGGTGAGCCACCTTGGAGGCAGGTCCTCCGGTTCCAGACAGACCCTAGGGTGTGTGCGGTCCCAGCCAACATTTGCACTGCAACGTCCTGAGAGATCCTGAGCCACTAAGGATTATTGGTGCCATAAACCAAGGGTCAGTGAACTTTTTCTGTAAAAGTTCAGATAGTGAGTAGTTTCATCTTTGAGGGCCATGTGGTCTCTGTTGACACTGGCTTGTCATTATAGTGCAAAGTCAGCCACAGGCAGTACGTAAATAAATGTGACCGTGTTCCAATAAAACTTTATTTATAAGAACAAATGATGGCCCTCATTTGGTCCATAGTTTGCCAATCCCTGTGTTAAGCCACTAAAATAAATGAGTCCTGTATTTCTCATGGTGCATAAAAATAGTTGCTTTCTTTGTGGGGTTGATGGTCTTGCCCGGAATGCCGACCCCGTCTCCTGTACGTCTTCTCCATTGGATTGTTCAGACCTCGGGGCAAGGTGTATATTGACTGACTTCCACATCTCCACCTCTCCCAGCTCTTAGAGCCATGCACAAAGAAAATGCAAACCTGTTTTCTGGAGGAACAAACCAAGTAAAACTCAGGACAGTGTTTACGCCACAAGCAGGGAGCAGACTCTTGAGGCTGCGGAAACATTCCGAGGATTAATGTAATCTGGAAGTCTTCCTGAAGGAGGTGGACTTGAGCTGAACCTTGAAAGGGAGGTATACCTCAGATGAACATTAAGCAAAAGGACAATCATTTCAGAGCGGAGGGAACAGTGTGAGCAAAGAATGGAAGGGCAGGCACATGGTGAAGGGGTCGGTGCGGGCCTTGAATGCCGAGCGAGGGGCTCGGCTGTCATCTGGGAGACCAGGGCCTCTCAAACGGAGCCAGATGGGCTTTAACGATGGGCTCTGGGGAGAGAAGCTGTGACTTTCATAAAATTCTGTGACCCAGAGACAATGAAGACACTGGAGTAAGCTGAAGATTTATGTTTTATTTTAAACAGAAGGGGACATCTTGGTTTGCGTTCCCCCAAAAGTAGACCCTGAGATGAGGAATCAAGCAAGTGCTTGATTTGGGAGGTAATTCAGGGAAACACAGTACAACACAGGGAAAGATGGGGAGGTGAGGCCTGGAAGGAGAGGAGGCCAAAATGATGCGTAACCAAGCAGGCTGCTGATGGGGGCTATGGGATCCAGTCCCAACGGGATCTCAACTGGCCACCTCTGGGAGACAGTGAAAAGCACCTGAGAGCAGGAAGCTGGCACTTATCCACCAACTCCCACGGGTCACTGGCTGAGGGGTGCTTGGCCCCTTTGATTCCCCGGCACCTCTAGCCTCGGTGGAGAGCTCAGGTGTCTGCGGGAGGCTCCCTGGGCATGGAAAGGTGAGTACTGAGGGAACAATGATGGCGAGTGACATAGGTGGGGTGTCACCTACAAAGTAACGGGTTAGAAAGAGTAATTGAGCGCCCAGGGCGGGGCGGGCACGGACTCTGACCTGAGACCCAAGGAAGTGGCTGCAGCAGACCCTGAGGCCCTAGTGTTGAGGCCGGGCTCCCCAGACCCAGGGAGGGGGTGGGTGGGCCCCTCCCAGAGCGGGAAGGACCTCCAGTGGGGCCGTCAGAGCTGGTAAAGGACTTGCCAGACAGCGGAGATGGAGGGAGGAGAACAGAGCCCAAAGGGACGCAGAAATGCAGCAAGGAGTGGGAAGGGCGAGAGGAGTTTGCAAAGGAAGGGGGCGGGGGGGCGGGGGGGAGAGCGCAAACGGATTTGGGAGGGCAGCATTCGGAACTGATGCCTGTCGAGGGTTTAGCACCGGACCCTCAAGCTCTCGGGGGTGGACTTATTGCCTCTCAGATGCCTTTATATGGATTTATGTAAATGCCTGGGACGACGCGGCAGAGAGGTAAAAATTTGCCTAAGTAGCCAGCGGATGTTCTTCACCCCGTTTTACAGATGGAAGAGTGGAGGCCCGGAGAGGTGAGGTCACCTTGCTCCTCCTGCTCTGCCTGAACGCAGAGCCCACGTTCTGGGCTTCCAGGGGGTGTGAAGTGAAGAGACCATCCAGTTGGAGAGAAGAAGGGGCTGGCAACAACCGCCAGGCATCCCCCACAGCCAGTCTCCCTTTCTCTTGGATGCTCGCTTTTCCCCTGCGTTTCAGCTGAGCGCGCGGCATTTCCCAGCCTCCCTTGGGACCGGGTGCAGCTGTGTCCCGGTGCTACCGGCTGGACTATGGATGTGCTGGGCGCTATCTCAGGCAGCCCCCAAGCAGCCGTGGAGCTACCATGTGAAATGAGTCTGTGCAGTGGAAACTTTGCACCAGCAACACTGCTCACGTCTGGGCTGCTGAGGAAGAGAGCTATACCTCTCCCGGCTCTCTGTTCTCCTACGGAATCCAGCCACCCAAGTGAGCATGGCTTCCCACCCCTTGCTGGGGGTGGGGGGTCACTCTCTTCCAGTTCTTTCCACCCCGCCCCCCACCCGCCGCCAGCATGTCCCCTAACTGGCCCTCATCACCAAACTCACAGCTAAATGCTGAGGCCAGCACAGGGCCCCGGGGCAGGAGGCCCAGCTGGTGCATACCAGGTCCCTGCTTTCAGGGGCACAGCCAGCAAGACCACAAATCACTGAGGCCAGTCCGGATCCTGGGAAACGGCCTAAAGGGAATGAAGCGAGGGAAGGGGATGGATGAAGGCGGGGGGGGGGGGGGGGGTTGAGGGAAGCGTCAGGGGAGGCCTCTCTGAGGAGGTGACCTTGGAGAAGACAAGGATGAGCTCACCGCGGGAGATCTGGGGAGAGCTCCAGGCCGAGGGAACAGCAAATGCAAAGGCCCTGAGGTAGTAATGAGTGGGGAGCTGTGTTTGAAGAACAAGAAGGTGACCGATGTGGAGTGTGGAGAAGAGATAGAGATAAGGGGCGGGGCCAAATCCTATGGGCCTTGAAGGCCGCGATAAGGGGAAAACGGGGGTGGGGGGGGCAGTCATGGCAGGTTTCAAGCTGGGGAAGGAGACGGCCTGATGCTCTTGATGTCAAGATCCCTTTGGCTTCTTGGGGTTGCGGGCAGACTGCAGGACAAAACCGGAGGGCAATTTGGGAGGAGGCCTTTATATGCACGCAGGCACGAGATCCGGGGGCTTGGATGAACAGGCAGTCACGGGGGTGTCAGAGACGAGGGGCTGGCTTTGAGAGCTATTTTGCGGGTGAAACGGACTGGGTGTGGTGATCGCCTTAGCAGACCTAGAAATGCGAAGTCAAGGGCAAATTGGTTACTTGGGAGCTGATCCCAGAAAGCAGCAGCAAGGAAGTGAAGGAAGACAGGGAAGAAAAAGAAGCAAATATAAGGGGTGGTGAGAATCAGGTTGGGCAACAGAGTTTCCATGCCACTGGGAACCTCGAGAGTCCCACCCGAGGGGCCCGAGCTGGGGGCTTATCCACCAACTCCCAACATCCCTGGTTGAGAGTTGTTCCGGGGAGCATTAACTACCCTGAGGGCAGCTGGCCCCTGGGTCTGGGCCAGAAAGTGCCTGAAGGGTAAATGCCAAGCCGGTGTGGGCAGGGCACCCACTGAAGGAGCTAGAAAAGTGGGAAGGAGGAGACTTGGAAGCGAATACCTTGGCCAAGACCTCTCGGGAGCTGACCTGACAAATCGAGAGGGATTGGAGTGGGCAATGGGGGCCACACGGTAATGGGGGGCCTGGTCCTAGGATTAAGGGACTGAGGGACACCAGAGAGTTAGTGCTTCTCACTTCCTCCTTGGTCCAGTTTTGGCTGAGCAGCTGGGAATAAGGTGGGTGAGGACTTGGTGGGCGGGGGGAGGTCATGGGTCCTGAGGGTCCTTGGGCTGGGAGGCAGAGGCCAGAGAAGACAGGCGAACTGGAGGCAGTCAGATCTGTGTCCCCTCGGAGTGCCTTCCTGGGACCTCCTTTACCCCATCTGTGAAATGGGGCTGTTGGTAGGATTAAGGGAGAGAGTGTGGAAGGACCCAGAACTCTAGACTTTCTAATGCCAGGGTCCCATCTTGTCTCTCCCCTGTCCAATGCCCCTCAGTGGCTGCTGATGGCTTTCAGAGAGGGTGGAAACTCCCCCACCTTTCCCTGAACGAACAGGACTCCTCCCCATGTGTCCCGGCCCAGCTCTCTGGCATCTGCCCTTTCCTACCCACCGCCTCCCATCCCCACGGGAAGACACATCCCTCACTCCCTCGGCTCCAGCCACTCTGCCTCCCTTCACTGCCTTGGCCCCACGTTCATTCCTGCCTCTGGGCCTTTGCATCTGCTGTTCCTGCAGCCGCCTGGAATGCTTTATCCAGATCTCCATACAACCCACTCCCTCACCTCCTTCAGGTCTTTGTTCAGTGTCCCCTCTCAGAGCAGCCCGGGGGGCCCCCCCCGCGCCCCGGTCCAACCCCAGCTTTCTTCACTGCACTCACCGTCACCGACATCACGTTCCACTCACTCCTTGTCTCTCCCCTGGACCGTAAGCTCCAGGGGGGTCGGATCTGGACCTGGCGTACCGTTGGTTGAGTCCAGGACACGGGGACCAGCGCTCAGTAAATATGTGTTGAACGAGTGAATATTTAACCGCCACGAGCAGTTAAACAGGACTCAGCTCAGACGTCAGCTCTTACAGGCATCTTTCCAGCCCCTCGCTGGAGCTGCACAACCCCTCCTACTTGCCTGGATTTGAGAATTTCTCCGACTTTCTTATGGTTTCTGCTTTTTCTCTGTCTCCCCACCAGGCCATGAGGGCCTTGTGCCTTTAACGCTCAACTCAATTCATCAATTATCAACTGCTAATGGTCAGGACCAAGAAGGGGGACACGGGGCAGCAGGCCACCAAACTCTACCACCTTTCAGGGGACAAACAATTGCATATAAATAATAACAACATCTATTCCGCGCACCTGCTCAGTGTCAGATTTGTGCCGAGGAGGCTCTGCGATCGCCTGGTCTTTTGACCTCCGCCGTCCTCCTTGGGCAAGTGGTATTGCCTCCATTTCAAAGGTGAGAAAAGAGAGGCTCGGGGTTAAGGACGCACAGCAAGGAAGAGGCTCCGGGTCTTGGTGACTTCCAAAGTGGGAACGTGTAGAGGCCTGAACCTTGGCTCTTCTCCCCCACCTTTCTGCACTCAGTTCCCTTTCGCCCCGCCCCATTGCTCCCTTTGTGTTGACCCAGAGCCAAGGCTGGCCCCACGCCCCACGCCCCTGCCCCGGGGGCCCACCAGAGACCTGCCTGCCGGCCCTTCCTTATGAAAAACTTCTCTTTGTCCTTCCCTTCTCTCCCCCAGCCAATTACTGTGCGATCAACTTGGTTGTGGATGTATTTTGGAAATATTTTCACTGTTTTAAAAGTTTTTTTCCTTTGAAAGAGGGCTCCAACTCCAACCGTGCAGGGGGAAGAAAAAACCCTACCCCAGAGGTCCAGGGATGCAAATGTAAAAACCAGAATCGACTGTATTAAAGAATCAGAACTGAAAACCTCCCAAATAATAGAACTCCTCAGAATTCTGGCCTCAGGAAGACATGGGTGTTTGAGGCTGCCCCAGGGTGGGTTTGGGGGCTTTGCAAACATAGAAAATGGGTATCTTCCTTCTGTGATGGGATATAAACGCTGCTCTAAGGGTGCCGAGAGAGTTCTCTTCTCCGTCATTTCCTGGGCAACGGACTGAAGTCTGGGTACGACGGGCAGTTGGGTTCACACAGCAGATCCAGGATGGGCTACAAGTAGAATTCCAGGTTCGAAGCCCCACTGTGGGCTCCACGTGGGGCCAGAGCTAGCGCTCAGTATGGCGCCAGGATCATGAGTCAGTATGGAGCCAGGAGTATGACTCAATCTACAACAAGGATGAGAGCTCAGTCTATCACAAGGTCCAGGGTTCAATCTAAGATCGGGATCAGGGCTTAGTCTGAAGCTAAAGTCTAGGCTTAGTATGAAACAACACTCATGGCCTGACTGAAACCCAGGTGTGGTTAGTGTGGGGCTCAGTCCACGAACAAGACGGGGATCAGAACCCTACTCAGGTCCAGGATTATATCTGGTCTAGGATCAGGGTCAAGTTTCAGTGTGTGACGAAGGACCAGGACTTAGCCTACAATGAGAGTCAGGGTTCAATGTGCGACTGGGACCAGGATTCATCTCGGGTCTCGAAACCACCAAAAAAAGAAAGTCTACCGCCTCCTGAGACCATGGGTGAGCCACTGCACCTTCTAGGCCTCAGTTTCCTCTTCTGTGAGCTGGGGATAATCATAACCCCCATCCTGAAAACTTCCATAGTTAAATGTCAGGCCACGTGAAATAGAGGATGTTAGCAAGCTTTGCAAGCAGTACGGTGTTGGGCAGATATTTATATAAACACCGCAGGGGAAACCCCAAAGAAGGCTGATCGTGGAAAAGCCCAAATGTCACTAAGCCTCCCACTCCACCTTCTACCCAAGTTTCTCTTCTGCCTGTAAAACTAATAATAGCTAACAGTTACACAGCCGGGCCTTGTGCTAGGCACTGTTGTAAGAACTTCACATATATTTAATTTAATCTTCAAACAACCCTACGAGGTAGGTACTGTATTATCCCTATTTTCAGAGGGGGAAACTGAGGCAGAGATAGGTTAAGTACTTTGCTTTGTCACCCTTAATATGTAGAAAGTCTCTGATTCGAACCTAGGCACTTTGGCTCCCAAGTCTATGCTGAGTATAGGCACTGGGGGTGGGTGGGGGGGAACGGGGGACGGGTCTGGAAGATTCCTCATGGAGCAGACAGGGGTGAGAGATGCAAGTCAGCACCAGGCTGAGGGATGACCCATGGCCTTTCCCCAGGAGGTTGTCTCTCAGCAGACCCCACTCCCACAAGAGGACATAACAGGCTGGGGTGGGGGGGAGGAGTTGGCGGGTGGCATTAAAGGCATTTCTTTAAACTTGTTTGTTTATGGAAAGACATTTCAGGCCAGCTGCTGAAAACCTGTATTTTATGGGTAATTTTTCAATTTATTTCACACTGGTATTAAAAACAACAACCCAACCCACCACGGAGGCTGTGATTCCCCTGGGGTTGGCGAGGGAGGGGCGGCTGGCTTAAAGCAGCTCCTTTGTTTGCCTGAACAACCCAGGGACAAGGCTGCCTGCCTTCCCTTGGGAAAAACCAGACGACGTGAAGAATGAAGACAGGGCACGATGCAGAGGGTGTGGTTTAACAGGAGAACAAGGTGAAGTTCAGCGGAGGAAGGTGGGGGGGGGGGTGGTGTTCAATGCCTGTCTTTTATAGATGATGAGCTTGAGACCCAGATAATGAAAATTGTTAGTAAGAACTTATTCTGGAGGAGACATTGCTTTCGCCGCCACTGCCTCATGGGTGGTCATGACAGTTAAGATACTGCCTTGGTTTGGGATTGCTGTGATGCAGACACTGAGACAAAGATCGGAGCTCAAGAAGTTTATTTGGGAATTGATCCTAGGAAGTGTGGGGAGGAGAATAAGCTGTGAAACAGCCCAGCTGTGATGACGGCCCAGGAAGGGCGGGTCATCAAGACAGGTACCGATGGGGACCACTGGAGCTCACCCCTGCTGGGCAGTTCTGGCAAACAGCATAGAACATGCCTCGGGCTATCCTACCCGTTAAAAGAGGGCTTTGGAGTAACTGTCCATCATCGGATATCTCCACTCTACTAATGAGTCTACCAGCAAGACTTTTTTTTTTTTTTTCCCAGTCATTGTACTGTTCAGTTTTATACTTTCTCTTTGGCTCTTTTTAAAATAACTTCAATTTCTTTGTTGAGATTTTCTATGTTTTCCTTCATTTCCAAAGAATTTATAATTTCTTGGCAAGGCGCTTCTTGGATGGTGGCTTTAAAGTCCTTGACTGATGAGCCCAATATCTGAATCATCCCGGTTTTGGTATTAGTTGATTGTCTTTTCTCATTCAAACTGTGGTTTTCTGCTTCTCAGTACGACAGGCAATTTTGTATATATCCTGGACCTTTGGGCTATTATATTAGGAAACTTCGGGTCCTGTTTAAGTCTTTTATTTTAGCAGGCAGTTTCACTTTTTAGGTGTAGCACGTAGATTCTCACCTACTTTTGGAGGCTGTAGTGGCAATGACCATTTTGTTTCCAGAGCTCTTGCATTTCTACTCTGGTCTGCTTTGTTCTTCTGGTGCTATTGGGGCTAGTATTAGCCTGATACCAAAATCAGACAAAAGACAGCGCAAGAATTATATATAGGTCAATGTCTTTCATTGATGGATGCAAAAATCCTTAAGAAAATATTATCAAGTAGAATTCAGCAACATACAAGAAGAATTATGCGCCATGGCCAAATGGGGTTTATTCCAGGGACAGAAGGTTAGTTCAATATTCAAAAATCAAGGTACTACATCAACAAGCTAAAGAAGAAAAATCACATGATTGTATCAATAGATGCCCCCCCCCCAAAAAAAAAAAGAAAAGAAAAAAGCATTTGACAAAATCCAACACCCATTCTTGATTGAAAACTCTCAGGAAAATAGCAATAGAGAGGAACTTCCTCAACTTGATAAAGAGTATCTACAAAAAACCTACAGCTAACATCACACCTAATGATGGAACACTGAATGAATGCTTTTGCATTAAGACTGGGAACAAGGCAAGCATGTCTGCTCCCATCACTCTTATTCAGCATAGTGCTAGAAGTTCTAGCCAATGCAATAAAGCAGGAAAAAGAAATAAAAGGAACGTAAATCAGAAAGAAAGAAAGAATACTGTCCGTACTTACCGGAGACATGTTATCTTTGTTGGAAAACCCTAGAAATCTACAAAAAATACTCCTAAAACTAATGATCAAGCTAGGAGGATACAAGATCAATCCATAAAAATCAGTTGTATTTTTATGCACTAGGAATGAACAAATGGGGTAACAAAATTGAAAACACAATACAATGTACAATTCTTTTTAAAAAGGAAAGAAAAATTCTTAGGTGTAAATCAAATAGAACATATGTAGGACTTGAAAACGGCAAAACACTAATTCCATAAAGAATCAAAGAATATCTGAATAAATGGAGACATATACCATGTTCATGGATTGGAAGACTCAACAAGGTCAAGATGCTAATTCTCCCCAAATTGATATACATGTTTAATGCAATTCTGATCAAATTCCCAGCAAGATTTTTTGGTAGGTATAGACAAAATTATTATAAAATTCATATTGAAAGGCAAAGGAACTAGAATAGCTAAAACAATTTTGAGAAAGAATAAGATGGATGAGATCCATCTTCCCAACCTCAAAATTTCAGTAATCAGAACAGTAAGGTATTGGCAGACAGAACAACACATAGTCTGCAGAACAGATAAGTCAGAAATAGATTCACACAAATATGCCCAATTAATTTTTGACAAACAAGCAAAAGCAATTCAGTACAGGTAGGACAGCCTTTTCAACAAATCACACTGGAGCATTTGAACATCCATAGGCAAAAAAATGAACCTTGATGTAAATCTTATTCTTTATGCAAAAATTAATTTAAAATGGATCATGAACTTAAATGTAAACTGATATAACTTCTAGAGAAAAATAGGAGAAAATCTTTGAGACTTGGGACTAGGCAGAACAAGAGGGCACAAGACTAGGCAAATGTCCTTAGACTTGGAAAGACTCTGGAAAGAAGATGAAGGGACAAATCATAAGCTGGGAGAAAATACTAGCAAACCACATATCCACCAAAGGACTTCCGCCTGGAATTAAAAAACCCTTAAAATGCAACAGTAAAACAAACAAACAAAAATCCCAATCAAAAATGTGCAAAAGACATGCACAGACATTTTGCCAAAGAGGATATACAGAAACTTGTACACAAACATCCATAGTAGCTTTGGACTTAATAGCCAAAATCTGGAAGTTATCCAAATGTTTTTCAAAGAGTGAACGGCTAAAGAAACTATAGTACATTCATCCCATGGAGTATTACTCGGCAGTAAAAAGCAACTGTTAATCATGCAACAAGTTGGGCAAATCTCAAGCAATTATGCTGAATAAAGAAAGCCAATCTCAAAAGGACACATACTACATGACTCCATTATATAATATCTGTGTTACAATGTAATTATAGGAATGAGGAACAGATTGGTGGTGGTTAGGGGTTAAGGTGGAGGGGAGGAAATGGTCCAGTGTGGCAGAAGGGCCAGACGTTCACCAAACTGTTATGTTTTTCCTCCTGAGCACAGAGCTAGACTACATTTCCCAGCCACCCTTGCAAGCAGGTGTGGCTACATGACTGAATTCTGGCCAGTGGGAGGTGGGGGGACATACTCTGTACCTCTTCTAGGTGACCTTCCATGCCTTGCCCCTTCTACAGGGAACTTTAAGCTGCATACCGAAAGCGCAGAGCAGAAGCTGGAATTAACCTGAGCCCTGGCTGTCCAAGGAGGAGAAGGATCTGCTCATCTGGAACACCCGATTATGCCTGTAATGTGTTGCAGCCATTATACTCGTCTTCATTTATTTGTGACGGTGTCCTGTCGTTCCTTAACCGATACCCCTGCTGTTCCTTAACGGATATACACCTCCTGGAATGTCATCAGCACCACCAGCCTCGATGTCCTCCCTGGGTGCTTGTGTTGGGGGAGAGCGACCAGATGGCAGGCCAGGATTCCCAGACAGCCTCCTACAGCTACAGAGACCCCAAGACCCTCTGAGCATCTCAGAGCAGGGCAGAGACCTGAATTCTGGCTCACAGAATCCTAGAAATATGGGATTGTCAAAAGATTGTAAAACTCTCAGGGAACACAAAATCCTGTCCATACCACTGAACAGATGGGGAAACTGAGCCCGTGAGAGCAGGAATGAATGAATCAGGGCACGAGTGAGCACTCGTTCGTCCTTTCTTTTACCCACTGCACAAATACCTAGTGAGCACTTTATGCATTAGGCACACAGGTAAAACAGAAGATTCCTGCCCTCATGGAACTTACAAACAAGCCAACGGCAAACACGAACAGGACTATGTACTCGGCACCGTGGAAGATAAGGAGAGATAAGGGGATAAAGGAAATGGGTGTTCTCCTTTATCTGGAGTGGTCGGAGAGGGCCTCTCTGAGGAGGTCGCCTTGAGCGGAGACAGGCCTGGGAGATATCTCAGGAAGGATTTTCCAGACTGAAGGAACAGCAAAAAGTCCTGCTGAGGACACATGGCAGAGTCTGAGAAACACGGGGAGGCTGAGTAGCTGGAGCAGAGGGGATGGGAGGAGAAGGCAGGGGGAGGCTACAGCTTGCAGAGCCGTGCGGCTGTCTTGTAGCTGGGGCCTCCGCATGACCAATGCGCACTGCTCTTCCCCAGCGCGGCTCCCGTGGGGGCTGTCCTGCTCTGGACTTTGGAGGCTTCAGGACCAGGGGTGGGTGGGTAGGGGCTGACTTTCCAACTTCCTGACGTTTGATCTTCTAGGGTCACCTCATTTCTCCAAATACCTAATTCCACGTATAAACCGGGAGACTCCTGCATTGGGAGAACTCATTCATTCATTCATTCATTCATTCTTCACGAACATGCTGTCTCCTGCTCTGTGTCTACTGTGTGCTAGCATTCCAGGGCTCTGGGTATGACCTCATCTCTGGCCTCAAAGACTTGATGATTTAGAGAGAGAGAGACGGAGACATCAATAGTCACCACCTGGTGTGATCCAGGCTGTGATAAAGAGACGGCGGGAGCCTGGAGGAGGCACTGAACCTGGCCTGAGAGGCAGGGATGAGGGGCATATCCAGGGCGGGGTCCTGAATGAGTCCGTGAGGAAGGGGGATGGGAAGCTGGCCAACATTCCATGGAGAGGCCACCTGTGAAAGGCTCAGAGGTGTGGGAGGCCCAGAGGTGTCGGTCAAATACTGCAAGGAGTTGAGATCTCCGGGATCAAAGACGTGAGGGGTGGGGGGATGGGGGACACTGAGATCAGAGAGATCAGAACAAGAGGGATTTGTAGGGTGAGGCCGAGGGGATCCATGCTGGAACGCCTGGACGCCCATCCCACCTCTGTCCTAGACTTGCCGGGCTGCCGGAGCTAAGCACCCCCAATCCCGAGGCCTCAGTGACCCCATCTGCGCAATAGAGCCATTTTGGTGGAACCACTCCAACATTCGGCCAAGATCCCAGGATGCCGTCTGCCCGTGTCTGTGGAGCCCCACAGAAGCATGGCCAGTGCTGCCTCCCTCTGTAGATTTCCTTCCCCTTGACGTGCCTTCAAACGTCCTCACTGCACTGGAGACTCACTAGGATGGAGAGAAGGGGCTGGAGGCCACAAGCCACACACATAGGAAAAAGGAAGGACGGCTGTTCAGCAAGAGGCTGTCCAAGGGTGAGTTCCTCTGTGTCCTGAGCAGTGGCTAAGAGGGCAGGCGAGGGACCCAGACAGGGCCCTGACCTGCCTCGTGTGGCCTTAGGCAAATCGGTCAGCCTCTCTGACTTCTTTCCTCCCCTGTAAAGTGGGGCTAATCAGAACAGAACCTCACTGAGTTGCTCTGAAGATTATATTACGTGTCAAGGGCTAAGCACAACCCCAAGCACACAGGCCCCGAAACTGACAGCTACCATTAATAGCACGGGGGTTGTTTTCCGTGGGCGGGGCCGCGGGAGAGGCAGGAGTGAGTGCGCCGTCTGTTGGGTAGGCGGAGGGGTCTGGCTCTGCAAGGGTTAAAACAGAACCCGCTGCTCCCAGTCCCGCAGATAAGGTTGGAGGAAACACAGTCCAGGTCCCCCAGACCCTTCACAAGTGAATTTATGAGGTGCTGGTCACTTCCAGGCAAAGATTAGGGGCTCCCCGCAGGCCGCGCAGGAAACATTCAGGGTCAGTGGCCAGAAGGGACGCAGGAAAGGGCGCAGACCAGATGGCCCAGGGACGAGGCCACAGAGTTTGGGGGGCGGGGGGACGTGAGACAAAGACAGAAGAAGAGAGGAAGTGCAGGAGTGGCCCTGAAGGGCCAGGCGCAGGAGACAGGAGCCACCGAGAAGGAGAAGAGAGAAAATCGGCGGCAGGCGGGGAGTGGGGGGATCGCGACGTGCCGAGAGCACAAGGATGGGGGTCACTTGGCGGCCGCGCGTCTGTACCTGTGTCTGCCCGGCCGGCCGGCGGCGGCGGCGGGGCTGGGGAGAGGGGCAGTGCAGGGGGCGGAACGACGCCAGACCGCGGGCTGCGGGACGCGCCGACCTCCGGACCCCCGCCGGGCGACCCCCGCCCCCCGCCGCGCGCGCCTCCCG
>NW_024412427.1:14685569-14724469 GCF_014898765.1 Herpailurus yagouaroundi | reverse complement strand
GGCCCCTGGGCGGACGGCGGGCGCGTCCCTGGCGGCGGCACCGAACCCGCGCCCCGTGCATGCGCCCGCGCGCCCGGAGCAGCCGTCGGGCCTCCCGGGGAGCCCCCCCCCCCCCGCCCGCCCGCCCCGACCAGGCTGCCCAGATGCGGGCGCCACTCTGCCTGTTGCTGCTCGTCGCCCACGCCGCGAACATGATCCCCCCGAACCGAAGGAAGAAGCAAGGTACCAGGGGCAGCGGGCAGGGTGGCAGGTCGCCCACAGCGGGGCCGACAGGGAGACGGCCCTTGGGACAGCTGCACGGTGCCCGGCGCCCTGGGCCACTAACTCCTCCGCGTAGCCGTCAGGCCCGCTTTACAGATGGGGAGACTGAGGCTCCAGGGTACCTGTTGAGCCAGCTGGCCCAAGGAGGCTCTCCAAGGAAGGAAGGGGCTGGTAGGGCTCTCTCACTGACCCGCTCCCCATAGTTGCAACATTGCTGAAAAGGAGGGTGGCTCTGTGCAGAGATAGGAAGCCCAGGATACCGGGACTACGGGACAGAATTTTGGGCTTAGAAGCCATGCCTGGTATCCGTGCTGAGCCAGGAGAAGACATACAGCCCTGGGCCAGGAGTCCAGATGCCCCGGACTCAGCCCCAGCGTTGACCCTGACTCTCGCATCCCCTCGGGGAAGGCAGTGATTCTCAGCGGGCTCCCCTTCTGGTAAGGACATGAGCTTTGTGAATTCGAGATCTGAGACCTGAGTTCAAGTCCATTGGTTCTGGGATGACCTGGAAGAAGTCCCAGAGCCTCCCCCCCGCCCCCGCCCCCCACCAGGGTTTTCCATCTTGACCTCCTAGGAACACTGAAAGATAACCCAAGGTTCAGACTCTAAGTGTACCTGGGGCACAGAGGGGACCCTTGCATCCTCATTGCGAGAGTCAGAACGTCCTCGTCCCTGCAGAGTGGGGGTCGGCAGAGCCGGTGGGGCTGAGGAAGGCAAGCAGGCGAGCCTCCTCCTGAGCTGGTGCCGGTCCGAACCAACCTTGGAATGCCCGCCGTGGCGCCAAGGCTGTCCTTCATTAAGGGAATCCCCACTGCCTCCTCATGAGAACACCCAGGCCATTTTATGAAGCCGAGGCCAAGGCTCAGACAGGTTAGGTAACCTTGCTAAGTTGTCCAGCAGGTGAGTGGAAGAGCCAGTGTCTTTCTTCCCAGCTGTGGTGTTAGGTCTCAGGAAGGCTACATGGGAGTAAGAAAGAGAGTCTGCCCTCTAGGGGCTTCTCATCCACTTGGGGGAAAAGCCCTGCCTGGACCCAGTGACTGCTGGAGGGGAGCAGGAAGCAGACGGGCTACGGGAGAACTGGGAGTTGGGATTGGGGGGAGCAGGGAGACTGGCCCAAAGGGCTCCAATCTCGGGTGTGACTGAATGGAGGGACCCAGGGATAGGAGAAGTGGGTGGGCTTCAGGGTAAGCCGGGGGAAGTTTGGGACCTCGTGGTCCTGTGTGGATGGCCCTTGTATAGTGGTTGATCCCATGGGTTCTGGAGTCAGCCTGCCCGGGTCCAAATCCCAGCTTCCCCAGTGACCAGCTGAGTGACCTCGGGGAAGTCACTTTGCCTCTCTGAGCCTGGGTTTACCCACCTGAGGTTCTTTTAGAAAATCTCTAAGATTTTTCTCAGTGTTAAAGCAGACCAAAGACATGAAAAAGAAAAACTTTCTCCTCATTGACTCCTCTTTAAAATAGGCATAGTAGGGGCGCCTGGGTGGCGCAGTCGGTTGAGCGTCCGACTTCAGCCAGGTCACGATCTCGCGGTCCGTGGGTTCGAGCCCCGCGTCGGGCTCTGGGCTGATGGCTCAGAGCCTGGAGCCTGCTTCCGATTCTGTGTCTCCCTCTCTCTCTGCCCCTCCCCCGTTCATGCTCTGTCTCTCTCTGTCCCAAAAATAAATAAATAAATAAATAAATAAATAAATAAAATAAAATAGGCATAGTAATCTGAAGTATCTAACTCACCAGGCAGCTATGGGTAAGACTGAGTGAATTGGGGAGTATGTGAAGGGAGTAGCCAAGTACACAGGCTCCTAGTGGGCATTTGCAACACATCTTCATTTCCTGCCCATGATGTCCCTGGCTATGGGAGGTGCTTTTTATCTGGATGGGGATTCAGAGGGGGAAACTGACTCGTCCAAGGTTGCACAGCAGGTAAGCAGCAAAGCAGGCTCGAATCCCGATCCATCTGACAGGGTGTCGCCTGAGCTGTGTTGGTCTTCCCTCTCAGAGCCTCAGTTTCCCCATCTGAAGAAGAGCTGGTTTAGATCTTTCAGATGTTTCACAGTCCAAAAAAGACAGAGACAGACAGACACAACACACACACACACACACACACACACACACACACACACACACAGAATAAAGAAAAAGAAAACTTCCAATCCCTTTCCCCGTCACCAGTCGCTTGGTGAGGACGTTGGGCATGGCAGTCCCTGACGCTGCCCCAGTTTGTCAAGGGGGCTCTTGGCACCCCTCCCGGAAGCGGTTGATGTCTTGCGTAGGGGCCACAAACATGCCCCATCCAGCATCTCCAGAGAGAGGCTTGTGGCTCCACTTGTCAGTCGGGTGCCACGGATTTCAGTCCCACTCTGGACCCCTTTGTACTGTGTGACCTTGGGCGCGTGGACTCCCCCACTCCTGCCTACAGCCTCAGTTTCCCCACTGGCCCTGGGGTGGGGGTTGGGGGGTAGGAAAACCTTTCCCGTAGCATATTACGCAAGGGGGTCATAGGAATCCCGGCCAAACAGGTTTGGGAAACGCTTAGTTTAGCAGATTTCTTGACTGCAGGACTTACCAGAGCATTCATGGTGAAGCAGTGGGACGAGGCCTCAGGATCCCAAACTAATTATGCAGCAGAGGCCCTTTTTCGTCAGATAGCTGCTTGGAAGATTCCACAGGACACCCCTGAGAGTCTTACCCGCTTTGACATTTTCCTCTAACTTTAGCAGGAGCGTGCATCCCGAAGGCACCTGGGTGTTGGTCGTGCTTCATTCATCGGTTCCTTCACTTGTTCATTCAACAAGTGCCACAGGCTCTGTGTTGGGAAACTTGGAGATGCCAAGGTGTAGAGACCCTGGGCTGCCCTTGAGCAGCTGCCGGGGTGGAGGGATGTCCCTCCCCTGACTTCCCCAGCCTCCCCTCCGTGCCAGAGTCCTTAGCCTCTGCCTCTGGCCTGTTCTGCAAGGCCCAGCAGCAGCCCCCCCTCGGGGCCTGACACCCGCACACCCCTGCTTCCTCCAGCTCTGGCGTCACTGTTTTTTTTTTTTTTTTTTTTGGTTTTTTTTTTTTTTTTTTGATGAAACCCAATTTTTCTGTTTCTAAGACAAGCAAGAATGAAAGGCAAGGCTTGAGAAAGGTTCTTGGATCTCGAGTGTCTCTTACAAAACAACATGTTGATGAATTAAGTGTAAATGAATCAGAACCAGATGGAAACATTTCTCTGGAAAATGCTGGGGTGTCCTGGCAATGGGACAGTCAGGGAGTGTGAGGGGGCTCTGGTCTGCACCCCCCCAACCGCGATATGGAGCTTCATTTAGGCAATAAGGAGAAGACAGGCTGTGACTGACTTCCCTGATGTCCAAGGCTTGCTGGGGAGGGGGCCTGGTGGAGGTGAGAGTTTCCCCCACGTTTGCAGGGTGATTTTAAGATCCTTCTAGACCCGAGGCAGCCAGGGGCAGAGGGAATTCAGAGAACTCAGCTCTGGAATTCAGATAGCCCTGGGTTCAAATCCTGAGCCCTCTCCTACCCTACCATGCCTTCTCCAACCTATGATTCCACATCTGTGAAATGGGAACAGTTACACCTACCTCTTTGGCAGTTGGAAAGATTCACCGCAGTCCCAGAGGGAAGGTGTCCGGAAGCATACAGTAGGCGCCGCATAAAGATTCTCCTCCTTCCCCCCTCCCGTTCTACAGCAGGGTGGGATGCTCTCTGGACTTGGGGTAAGGGCATCTCACGTGGGTTAAACCTCACGTCTGCCCTTGTCCCTGCTGTGAGCCTTTTTCTTCATCTGTCAAAAGACTGTGACAGCGCTGACATCGGGGGGTGGGGGGTGATCGTACTCGTTCTCTGTAAATTGCAGAGCCCTGCGTGGACAGCCAGGCAGACAGCACTATCCCCTGTGCATAGCAGAGATGCTGAGACCCGGCAAGCAGGTGCCCGGGGCAGTGGCAGAGACGGGGAAGGACCCAGGTTTCTTGTCTCCAGGGCTGGGCCAGGGCTGGACCCAGAACAAGGTGCATCCCCCCCCCCCTAAATGCTGGCATCCGGGTGATGCCAGGTAAAGATGCATGTCAGGGGCGACTCTGGAAGGGGAACGAGTTGCTAAAGGACGGGGAGAGGGCTGCTAACCGCACCTGGAGGGGTCGGGAAAGCGCTGCGTATTGGCAGAGTCCTGCTTAAGACAAGTCATTTTGGCCCCTTTGGGTCTGGGTGTCTTCATAAAAATATGGCTGGTTGGTTGAGGCCAGGAAATCAGGATGCTTGGCACGTAGTAAGTACTCAATGAGTTTGGCTCCGCTCACATGCCGTCTCCCTCCGCAGCCAATTCTGGAGCCCACACTGGGCTCATAGGAGATGCTGCTTTCACCTCGCGGGCTCCCCCACGCTTGGGGGGGATCCACCTCCGTCTCCAGGGTTGGAAACTGCCAAGCTACCACCCAGTCACCAAAGGAGAGCCCTGAGGCCACTTAGCGAGGGCTGGCCATGCGCCAGGAGCTCCACACATGGGGAACCCTCACCGTGTCACTGCCTGGTGTTCTACCCATTTCCCAGACAAAGGAACTGAGGCTCACAAAGGGGCAGTGACCTGCCCAGGAACTCCCAACATGTGGGATGCGGACCCAGGGTTTGGGGGCTCCAAAGCTTGTGCCCAGAAGTACAAATGGGGTCTGTTGATGGCTTGCAAGGTGGAGGTCTCCGAGAGGAGCCTTGTCACGGGTGGGACTTAACCGTTTATCCATCCATTTTTCCATCTAGTGGGAAAACGGACGCTTGCTTTAATCCAAAGTTTTCAAACTGAGATTTACAAGCCGGCAGCGGATCAGGGAGATCCATTTATTAAGTACAGCCAGCATTTTTGAACGGTACAGTGAGGGACCAGAACAGAACGGTATAGAATGTAGAGGGCCAGAGAGTAAATATTTTAGGCTTTGCTGGCCACATTTGACCTGTCACCTACTGTCCTTTGTTGTTGTTGTTGTTGTTGTAGTAAACCATTCTTAGCTCACAGGCCGTGCAAAAACAGGCTGAGGGCCAGCTTTGGCCCACAGGCTATAGTTTGCTAACCTTAGAAAATACCAGAATGTGTTGCGAGGGTTAAAATTAAATATTATTTTGGGAAGTGCGTTTCAGGCTACATGTACATGCGAACGTGTGTCTGAGTAGGTGAGTGCACTTGCTCATGTGCCCATAGATGTGGGTTACGTGCGAGAGTGTGTGTGTTTGTACTAGCGTGTGTGTTCTGCGTGCTGTGCATGAACGGATATACAACTGTCATGTTTACCATTGTCGAGGAAGTGTGGAGGCTGCTGGGTCAGCTGAGCCCAGTGTGGTCCCCATCAGTCTCTCCGAGATGGGTTCTAGGAGGATCCCTACGGCACAGATGGGGACACTAAGGCCCGGGGGCGGGGGGGGTGGGTCACATAGCAGGTGCACCCAGGGAGTCTGGCCGCGGAGCTACAAATGCGACACCAAATCGCCTCAATGAGCAGCAACTGCTCCTGACACATTTTGCAGGTCGTATGGCCCTGAATCCGGTGGATGCGTCCTTCCCAAGGCCTGTGGCTTTTAGTCTCAGAAGGTGGAATGATCGGTCAGGGCCCTGAATTTCCTCCTGCGTCAGACACCCCTGAGCAGCCAGTGGGTGCCAGATACTGCGTGGGCCTTTCTCGCTGACCCTGGCGGGTGGATGTGGTTGCACCCTCTGCCCTTACAGAAGAGGAAGGCTGCTTCAGGGAGGGAGCCTGGTTTGTCCAAGGTCACAGAGGATATGGATGTGTGGCCTGGGTCTTCCAGACTCCAGACCCACCAGAGCAAATCCGGGCTACGACGGACTTCTCTGGAAAACCCATCCAATGCCAGTAACCATCCTCTTGTTCACACGGCACTTTACAGTTTGCAGAGAATTCTGCTTGCCTTCTCTCTCGGGAGTTCTGGAGAAGGGTGATAGAATGATGGCATGCTGGGGCCGAAAAGGCCGACTGAGACCTCTGAGACCGACACCTGGGCAAATACGGAGGCTCAATCAGGGCAGCACGTCACCCACGGTCACCCAGCTGGGGGTGGAAGTGAGGGTACAGTCGAGACTGGGGAGGAGGGGAGGGCGGCTGTGGAGAGGCAGAGGAAGGCAGCCTGTTCCGGAGCCTGAAGGTCCTGGTGTAGGGCCTCTGAGAGCCTCAGTTTCCCTGGGTGGCTTGGCTGGGCTGGGTCTTCTGTGCCTTTCTCCCAGGTCTCGGGTAAACGTCAGATGAGGAGTGGAGTCAAGCGCGCCAAGGCTGTTGGTGGAGGCTTCTTAATAACGAGGGGCCAGCCCAGGACCGGGGGGGCCTCATATGGGCCCCTGGAGTTACCTGTGTGCCACACAGGTCCGTGGCTTGGCTGTGTCGTTCCATCCGAGGGAGCCGGCCGAGACCTGGGCGGGACTGGGAGCCATCCCTGCTTCAAGGCCGGACCTTCCCTTAGAACCTCAGGCCACGGACGCCGTCAGTACACAGAGCGGCCCCAGGCTCAGTAAATACCCAGGATCACGCTTCTCACCTGTATTTCCACACACATACAGGTTCCTAAAAACATATATATGTATTTTTTTCTTTAAAAATACTTAACTCTCAGGGCGCCTGGGTGGCTAAGTCGGTTAAGTGTCTGACGCTTGGTTTCTGCTCAGGTGCATGAGTTCGAGCCCCGCGTCGGGCTCTGTGTTGATGGACCGCACGGAGCCTGCTTGGGATTCTCTCTCTTTCTCTCTCTCTCTCTCTTTCTCTGTCTCTGCCCCACCCCCCACCTCTCAAAATAAATAAATAAGGGACACCTGGGTGGCTCAGTCGGTTGAGCGTCTGACTTCGGCTCAGGTCACGATCTCACAGTTCGTGAGTTCAAGCCCCGCGTCGGGCTCTGTGCTGACAGCTCAGAGCCTGGAACCTGGAACCTGCTTCGGATTCTGTGTCCCCCTCTTTCTGCCCCTTGCCTGCTCATGCTCTGTTTCTCTCTGTCTCTCAAAACTGAATAAATGTTAAAAAAAATAAGAATAATAAATAAATAAATATAAAATTTAAGAATAAATAAATAAATAAACTAAAAAGAAAAATACTTAACTTCTGCTGACAACAAAGGTTTCAAAAAGTCTGTTTTTGATCTGGTTTTACGGTCAAGCGTTAACTCAATGCCAGGTGCCGTTACCTGTATTATTTTATTTGATTTAACAGGACCAGGCCCTGTTCTAAGTACTTTATATATATGAACTGATTAAGTTTTCTTAATAAACCTATATGAGGTGGGCCCTGTTATGATCCCTGTTCTACAGATGAGAAAACTGAGGCACAGAGAGGTCAAGTAACTTACCCAAGGCCACACAGCCGAGGCTCAAATCCTGCCCGGTCCCAGAGCCCGAGCTCAGTCATTTCTCGGCCTCCCAGGTTTGCTGTGAGGACTCTTGTCCATATTTGGCAGAGGAGGAAACTGAAGAGAGAGGGGCATTACATAGAGTGTATGCAATTGCCACTTTTATAGGTCAAAACCGGCCCCACGTTAGCAATTTCATATGCTTCAGTCCAGTAGCTTGGCAAAATAAGTTTGGCAAAACCAGGATTGAAACCCAGACAATTAATTCCAAAGCTTGGGTGCATAACCAGCCCGCCAGGCCTTCTCCCAGTTCAGCCACACAATAGCCCGTGAGGCGGTTTGGTCCTATTATTCTACAGAGGAGGCCCTCCAAGCTCAGAGAGGGCAGTTGACTTGCCAAGGGCACAGAGCCAGGACGGGGAGAAGCTGGGATGTGTCTCCAGGTCCCCAGGGGCCGGAACCTCCTATCTTGGCCCCGTGCAGCAGGCGGTGCTATTCAGACACACGCCCTCGGCCCCAACCTCGGGGATCCGCCCCCCCCCCCCCCCGGGTCCCACAGGGAATGGTCCGGTTCCCACCGCTGACAAACTCGTCTTGGGCACAGCGGCTTCGGGCTGGGCCACCCCCTCCTGCCCCGGGATGATTTCTTGGAGTCATGCCGTGTGATTCATAGAGCCCCCGCTCTGCCATCCATGGTGGAGGCTCCAGTGCGCCACCGTGGTGGGGGTTCTGTCTCACCAGCTCAAAAGAAAGGCATTCCCAAGCCGGGGGGACCCAGACCGCATGGGGAAAACCACTCCCTTTCGCCAGAAGCCTCCACTTTCCCTGAAGTCCAACAGCGGTGCCCACATCCGCCGGGGCTGAGACACGCAGAGAAGGAAGGTCACGACTGCCCTTCAGGAGCGTGCTCTGGTGTTGGCAGGCAGGCACAGCTGTCCCTAGCAAGTCCCAGATGAGCAGCGGGTGGCCAACAGGCTGTCACGAAGGCCATGGGCTCAGCCACTCACTGGCTAAGTGACCTTGGGCAGTTCACCTCTCCCTTCTGCGCGTCTGTTGGCTAACTTGCAAAGTAGGGCATTCCTAGCAAATAGGGGGTGCTCTTAAGAGTTCCAGCACCAGGCAGGGAGGATGGATTGGGGCTGGACGTTCCTGGGCTCAGCTCCCACCTCTGCTACTGCCTTGCTTGGGTGAAAATATTCCACTCCCGGGTCTCAGTGTCGTGTATCAGTCCAATGGGGACACTGATAGCATCTACATCATATGGTTGTCTTAAGGATTAACATTATGCATGCAACCCACCTGGGAGATAGTAGGTGCTCAATAAATGGTGACACCCGTCATGCACCGGGAGGGGTTGGCTCTTTCCAGATCAAGTAACTCTGGACTCTCCAGAGTCCAGAGCTGTCCAGCCTGGTGTCAGACACGCCCCGGCCTGCGTTTGAAAGTCCTCAGGAGACCTGACTTGTCAAAAGAAGGTCACTTGGAGGAGCCCAGATTCAAAGGAGCTGGTGGTCCTAAGTGCTGTGTGACTGTCGCACAGTGACTCCCGTCTCTGAGCCTCTGTTTACTCCTCTATGAAATCCGACTCCAGAGGACGGCAGTGAGGCTGGAAGGATGTGGGCGTGTGTGTGCGTGGTGCTGGCACGTTATAAATGTATAAATGATGTGATGGCTCTTTGTGGATGAGGCCGTCGCGGGGCCCGACGTCCTACCCTGTACCCAACGCAGGCTGGAAAAACCCCGTCAGATGCTGTCTTTTGGACATGCTTTTCCTTCCTCCTGCCTCCGTCCCTCCCTTCGGGCAGCTCCCTAATTCATAGCACATCATCCGCACCAGCCGTGCAAAATCCTGCCCTTGTTGTCCATTTTATTTTTCTTGCTTTCTTTTTTAAATTGTTACAAATTGCTGGTTTTTTATTTCACTCTTACATTTGTTTCACTTCTTTAAACTTTGTTCTCTTTTCTCCCACGTAGCCAGTTTAATTTTATTTTTAAAATTTTCACTAATTACTGCAGGGAAGAGAAAAAATAAAGTTTTCACCATTATGAATTGCAGTGTTTCCTTTTAATTAACAGAATTTGGATGTATTTACGCTTACGTTAAAAGTGCATTTTAAATTTTGCTTTTACATTTTGTCTTTCTTAGTTACTTTCATCTTATTGTTTTAGTTTAAAAATGCGACTTATTTTATATTTCTGTCAATTTTAAGTATTTGTATTTGATTTTCATTCCTCTTATTTCCTCTTATTTCATTCCTCTTGGCTTTTTATTTTGTTGTTTTGTTTTTCAATTTTTATTTTATTTTTATTTTTATTTATTTATTTAATTTAACATTTTTATTTATTTTTGAGACAGAAAGAGACAGAGCATGAACGGGAGAGAGGCAGAGAGAGAGGGATACACAGAATGGGAAGCAGGCTCCAGGCTCTGAGCCATCAGCCCAGAGCCCGACGCGGGGCTCGAACTCACGGACCGCGAGATGGTGACCTGAGCTGAAGTCAGACGCTTAACTGACTGAGCCACCCAGGCGCCCCAATTTTTATTTTATTTTTATTTGGTCCACTTTTTTATTGCGTTTCCTGAATATTTTTCATCAGTTTGTAGGACTCACGGTGTTACCTGTATATTGACCCCATGTTGGTTTTGACATTGAAAATATCTTTCATCGGTCCGACACCCATCTGCTAACTTTGTATGTCCTTTGGAGTTTAGAAATCATTACCCATGATACTGTTCATGTGGTCAAAGCCCACGAGCTTTTTGGGGAAGAGGGTTGTCTTCTGCCTTCTGGTCTGGGCTTTTTAATCTTAGAAAATGTCCTTATAAGGGGCACCTGGCTGGCTCAACGTACGATTCTTGGTCTCGGGGTTGTGAGTTCAAGCCCCACGTTGGGCATAGGTTATTTAAAAAGAAAATCTAAAAAAAAAAAAGAAAGAGAGAGAGAGAGAGAAAGATAAAGAGAGAAAAGAAAAGAAAAGAAAAAAGAAAAAAGAAAATGTCCTTATAAGAAAGTCTCATTAGAACGGTGTGAGCCCTCGGCTCTCCATCCCTCAAGCGGGCCACCCTTCCGTGACCCATGCCTTCCATGACAACATGCGGGCCTCGGCCCCTCTCCAGCACACTATTGGAATTCTCAAACGCAGGGGATGCTTCTCGGTTCACCCTCGTCCCTGAATGTCCCCTCGGTCACTGCATTCCAGCTGGCACTTGCTGGTAGCCAGACCCTTTCCTTGGGGGCCCCAGACTGATGGAGGTGTCAGGCCCACCAGAGCCGGTCTTAGTGGAGTAGGAGAGGTGACAGTGAAGTTGGCTTGAAGGGCATCCCGAGGGGTGGCAGAATCCTCCCCACGGGGCTGAGCAGCCCCAGCCCGAGGCAGGCATTTTCTCAGGGCTGTTTTGGCTAAAGGACTACAGTTTATGGATCATCTTATTGTCTAGCATCAACACCCAAAACCACCACCAACAACAGGAGGAAAAAGAATACACACACTCAGGACGTTTGTATGCAAAGCTGACTTTAAGGCAGGTCCTCTCTTCTGCCTGGAATAAATCTCCTCCTGTCTGTCCTCACAAACAGCTCAGGGCCCCTCTTGGGCTGACCTTGGGCCCTGATAGACATATGGCTTTCAAGGGCTGTCCACTGCTTTTGGAGAGCCACGGGGCAGGAGTCACCAGGGAAGCATGCCCCCAGCAGTTAGGAGCTGAGACTCTGGGTTGCATCCTTGCCGTGAGTTCGTGGGGCAACACTTCATCTCTCTGAGCCTCAGCGTTCTCTTCCAAGAAAATGGGGAACGTGTAGCCCCAGCTTGTAGAGCCATAGTGGCCTTGAAGTGATCTACCACAAGGACCAGGGTGACATGGGTCCCTGCCTGCTGCAGAGACTCAGCCACCATGAGCCGGCCTCTGCCCGCTTGGTAGTCCCGGTCCCTTCTAGGGCCTGCCAGAGCTCACAGTGACCGGCATCCCCTGGCTCCGCTGCCCTTCCTGGTTCCAGACCTTAGTTCTGGTTTTAACCGGGCAAGGAGTATGGTTCCCATTTTGCAGATGAGCAGGCTGAGGCCCACTGACTGGGGATGTCAGATATTCAGGCTTGTGCAAGCCCAGGTTCCTCAGACCGCCTGGGTTGCAGTTTAGGGGAGACAGTGCCTCGGGGCCCTGAGAGAGTCAGAGCCGAGGCCGTCGATGGCCCCATTTCTGGGGACATTCTGCCACCCCCCACCACGTGCTGGGCCGGTTTGCCCTCTTCCGTTCAGTTCCTCCCCACTGGCATTGTACGGTTTATTGAGCACCTACTGCGTGCCGGGTGCTTTGTGTGCACCACTCACATCCTTAGGAAATGGGTACCCATTTTACAGAAGAGGAAAATAGGACCCAGATGGGGGAAGTCAGTTACCCAGATTCTCACAGCCCTCATAGAGCCTGGATTGGAACCCAGGCTGGGGCTCCAAAGACCTCTTTTTCACTGTGCCCGGGATTGTCAGCTAAACCCAGGACAGAGCATAAGGATATGTTTGGCTCCCATTTAATGAGTGCTTGGCATGTAGGCGGGCACACAGCCAGGTGCTCTGCAGGCTATCACCTGCCTTTACCCTCCAGGCAACCCTTGGAGAGCATCATTCTGTATTGCAGATGAGACACTGAGGCCCCGAGGGTCAAAGGACCCCTTCCCCGGCCAAGGTGGCAAAGCTAGGATTCAGCCGGGAGCCTCGTATACCCTGGGGAAGGAGTGTCACCTACACCAGCAAGGCCCCAGACATCCTCAGCCCCCGGGGCAGCAGTGAGTAGCCTGGGCCTAGCCTCCCAGGTCAGGTGCCGAGGACCAGACCATACACAAGGCCAGACGGAGTGGACCAGGTGGCCAGAGGCTCTGTGGCCGACTAGCCAAAGGCACCTGTCCTGTAATCAGGATTCCAGCCCTGCCCTCTGGTGACCAACCGGGTGACTCTGAAGGTGCCTGCTTCTCTCCGGGCCTCAGGGTGCGATCTGTACAATGAGGTTACTGCTGTCATGCTACACCCTCGAAACTTTAATAGACCCTGCCCAAACCCCCTCCTCGAAAGAGAGGTGTGGGTGACTTCAATCTTATACAGTGTCCGTATCCTGTAGGTCACAAATAATATTTCCTTCTTGTTTTAATCTTCATTTTGAAAAGCAGTTGGGGCCCCCGGGTGGCTCAGTCGGTTGAGCGTCCGGCTTCGGCTCAGGTCACGATCTCACAGTTTGTGGGTTCGAGCCCCGCGTCGGGCTCTGTGCCGACAGCTCAGAGCCTGGAGCTTGCTTCGGATTCTGCGTCTCCCTCTCTCTCTCTGCTCCTCCCCCACTCATGCTCTGTCTCTCCCTCTCCTTCAAAAATAAATTAAAACGTTAAAAAAAATTTTTTTAAAGTATTAGTGAGGTAAGGTAGCTCTCCATGTGGTTTCTGGCTCATTTGTCTTTCTCCTTTGAGTTACTGGTAATATCTTTGCCTGTTTTCCCACTTTAGTTGTTCTTGTTTTTCTTATCGATTTCTAGAAGTTCTTTGTATATTAAGAATGATGATCCTTGGCCTCCTCTGTGTGTAAGTGGCTTAATGATCAGACTGAACATGTGACAGAGGGTTGCAAATATGGCATGTGCTTTGTCTCTCTCTAGTTCTCTGTTGTATCTCTAAAACCCAGTCCCGAATTATCTGGGCAGATCTCAAAGCTTTCTGGTATTAAAAAACCCAGCCCGGTGCTACATTTTAAAAACATAGGTCTAATTTTCTTCTTCCCCCTCCCTGACGTGGCTCCTGAGTCCATTGACCTGCCCTGTGGGGAGGTGTGCCGTGCCCTCTCCCTCCCTCCCCCTCTGCACGTTGGGGGGCAGAATACAGGGGGTAGGGACAGGGACAGTGGTCTCTACGGTCTCTTCGGTCTCTGGTGCTGATGGAGCTTCATAACACTCAGCACTGAGTAAACTTGGGGCCTCATCACCAGCGAGCAGAGGGGCAGGGGGTCAGGTCTGAATGTTCCTATGCCCCGCTTCATGCCCCCGCCATGGGACAGATGTCATAACTGTGGCGGGGTGTGATTTACCAGGGGGGAGGAGCATGGGCTCTTCTTCTCCTGATTTTTCCTACCTCCCTCACCACCCCACAGCCTCTTGGCTCTTTGGGTTGGGAATCCAGAGCTTGGATCAAGCTCACCTGCCTCCGTCAGTCGCTTAGGCAGACAACTGGCCCAACGGTGGCAGTGCGGTCTTCCCCGGGCCTGCGCTGGCCCCTTCGGCACCCCCCTCCTTCCCGGTAGAAATGAGGCTGGTCTGTAAGTGTGTGTTCCATCAGGGGATGAAACGCCATTTCCACGATCCTCAGGCGCCCTCCAAACTGTGAGTGGTTCCCCTGCCACCCCAGCTGGGTCGAGGGAGGTGGGGAAGTGCGGGACAACCCTTCTTGGATTCTCTTCAGAAATCCGTTTATACACGCTGGGGAGGCGGTGGCGGCAGAGAGGGTGAGGGGGGAGGGGATGCCAAGATACCTGTCCCCCCTCTCACCAAGCCCTGGAGGGGGTGTCAGGTCCCAGTTGCATACCCACGAGGCAGCTCTCTTTAGAACACAGCGGCAGGGGAGGGGAGGACTCAGACGGTTTCCACCCTTTGTCACAAGCTTGGGAGCAGCAAGTCCCGTTCCTTCATTCATTCAACAAACGTTTACAGAGCGCCCGGCGTACCCAGCACTGTGCGTAACACTGGGGGCGGGGATGAGTAAGACAGAGAGCCTGGGAAATCTACCTTCCAATCTAGAATCGTTCTGTGCATCGTTCTAAAATGTTTCCACAGGTCTGTGATTTGTCTCCTTTTTTTTTTTTTTTTTAATGTTTTTATTTATTTTTGAAGGAGAGGGAGAGACAGAGCATGAACGGGGGAGGAGCAGAGAGAGAGGGAGCCACAGAATCCGAAGCAGGCTCCAGGCTCTGAGCTGTCAGCACCGAGCTGACGCGGGGCTCCAACTCAAGAACCGTGAGATCATGGGCTGAGCCGAAGTCAGAGGCTTAACGGACTGAGCCACCCAGGCGCCCCTCTGTGATTTGTCTTTTAACTTTAATAAGTCGAACAAAAGCAAATGAGATGGGGTTTTTTGTTTCCTGTTTTACCCTTATCTTCCTGGAGTCTAGGAAAGGGTGTGGTACCTCATAGGTATTTAAGAAATGCCTGTCAGATGGATGGATGTGTAAATGCATACTGGACCCTTCCACACAATGGGTTTTGACAGATGGAGAAACCGAGGCTCAGAAACAGGGAGGGACTTGCCCTAGGACCCAAAGATCTGAGGCAGGAGGCTACATCTGGGGCTCTCTCCCTCCTGCTAGGATTCGAGAGGGGAAGGGAGCCTGTGGGAAGAGACCAGACCCAGAATTGGGTCCGTGAAGATGGTTAGCGCTTGCCTGGAGGCCCAGACTGGATTCTCGACTCTGTCACCCCTCGGAACCTCCTGATCCCCAGGGGGCTGCTGGTTGAGAGGGGCTGGGGCTGTCGCTGGAACCCTGACAGCCCTGACTTTTAGGGCTGGTCCCCTTCCCTGGTGCTCACTGGCAGTGGGGCCCCAGGATTTCTCTGTGCTGGGCACTGATCATCTACCCAAGGCTTCCTTGGGCTTAATTTTATGAGGTGAGGAGGGTGTCTATGTTGGGCCTGTTCTGAGGGTATTCTCCCTAATACTCAATAACAGCCACCAGTTGCTAAGACTGCCTGGCCTTAAATCGCAGCTTGCCGCTCATCAGCTGTGTGATTCTGGGCACCTCACTTACCTTCTCTGTGCCTTAACTTCTTTGTCTGTAAGGGAAGATACTAACACCTCACCGGGTTATGGTGACAGAGTCTGGCCACGGAGGGGCTCCACGCTGCTCACAGACGTCCCACTGCCACACGCCTACCGTCCGCCCGACACGGGTTTACAGATGGGGAAACTGAGGCCCAGAGAGGTTGGTTTGAGGTTTGAACCCAGGCTGTCTGCTGGCTGCTGTGCCACCTCTCCTGCCGCCACTGGAACTGTGGGACTTTGGGGCTCGAAGGTCCTTAGAGATGGTCCAAGCCCTCAGGGGCTGCCTCCAGGAGGGGGTGCAGGGACCCAAAAGGACCGGGTTCAAGACCCTCACTCTCACACCCATCCAGATTTCAACCCAAGCAGCTCTATTCTTTCCTGCCCTGTTCACTGAATGCCCATATCTCATCTCCTTCTGGGGAAAAGAAGGCTTTCGTAGCGGAAAATATTTTGAAAGCCCCTTATCAAGACCAATCCTTTCGTTTTCTGCTGGGGAAACTGAGGCGCGGGGCAAGGAGAGGAACTCTGCCAAGATCATAGACGGAGTCTGAGTCCACGCCGAGACGGGTACCACGGTCCTGGTTCCTAGCCCTGTGCTCTGGGCCTCCCAGGACTTCAACAGGACAAAGTAAAGGAGGTTGCTTATGTCAAACCTGGTACCTTTCTCCAGTGAATCTTAGGAATCCAGGCTTTCTAGTTCCTCTTAGAAAGTTTCCCCTACCTTCCCTGGAATCCTGGCACTCACATCCTCCTCAGGGCTTGCGGGAGGCTCCTGGTTCAGCCCAGTGGGCATTGCCCCCTACCCACGGCATATGGCATCGGGGTGCCAATATTGGCTGGAAATGTCCCACCAGAGTCCTAACTGCTGCAGACGTCCTCCTGCTCAGCCAGAGCTGAAGTTTTATAGCCTCTCAAAGAGCCAGGAGGGGCCTCCGCAAATAAAGAGCAACGGGGAATCATAAGCTCCCCAGGGGAGGGAAAGGGTTAGGGTTGATTGAACCCCAGTTCTGCCAGCTACTTTATACGCAGGTCTCAGGGTACTATAGAGCAGCCAAATAGGTTTAGAGAGGATCAGAGAGGCAAGAGACCTGCCCAAGGTCACACAGCAAACCATACAGAACCAGAACTGGAGGGAGCCAGGAGCTGTCTGAGTCCACTCCCCACCCTACAAGTACTGAGCACCTACTGTATGCCAGGCATCTACTCTGCCAAGTACTAGGGCTATGGCTGTGAGCAAGCCAGAAACGCACCCACTTCAGGGAGACTCCGTTCATGGGAAGGGTCATGAGATTTCTTGAGGACCTACTCTGTGCCCTTTTGAGCAGAATGCATTTGACCCTCAAAATATCCCAATGAGCTAACTACAGAAGAAGAAACTGAGGCACAGAGTATTCCAGCAGCTTGTTCCAGGCCACCCACCACAACAAACCGCCAGTCCCTGTAGCTGGAAAAGAAAAGGAACCGTTTTCTGGATACTTTTTCCCAAAAGAATGGCGACCGCATCTACTTGACAATTTTGTGACAGTCTCACACGTAGGACAATCGCGAGGCAAGTTCTTACAGTTTCACCTACTTGACAACGTTACGACACCTTCACACCCAAGACGGTTTTGTGGCAGTTCCGTAGGCAGATTGATTTGCTGACAGTTTTACAGTCAGAGCAACTCCATGATGATTCTATGCATGGATGGTGGGGTGCTGACCTCTGGGGAGAGGTGGGTCCCAGAGAAGCCACCTGGAACATAGGACTGTCTCTGCCTGGTCCCGGTCTCAGCCGGCTGCTCCCACCCCCAGTGCTGCTTGCTGAGTGACGCAGGATCCAATAACAATCCTTTTCTCTTTCTTTTTTTTTTTTTTTTTTTTTTGCAAGTGATTGTAAAATGACGATTTTTCTGAAGGTCACTAGCGCTGCTTTGGGCTGCTCGGCTCCCACAGGGCTCCCCCAGGAACACAAGTGTGGCCGCCCTTAGCGAGTGGGTAATGGAAGGCAGAATACATCTGCTGGGTCCAGGGAGGGTCGTTGAGGGACAGGGAAGCGGAGATTTGGTTCGATGAGAGTTGGGAGGCCGGGCACGAGCAGACCGCTCTGGACTGTGTCCACCCCCCTCCCCCCTACCTGGCAGGAGGGCCAGGCAGGGCTGGCACAGGGTGAGGATTCCATGCTTCACCCCTGAGCACTGGAATCCTTTTGATGTGCGTTTCACCTGCCGGCACACACCCCTCATTGTCACACACACACACACACACACACACACACACACACACGCGCGCTCCGCACATACAACCCCAGTCCCTCCCCTTCCTGCCTGGCTGAGCTTGGTAGGGACTGTCCCCATCTCACACCACTTGGGAAAGCCCTCCAATGAGTGCTAAGAGGAGCTGGGTTGCCCCTTCCAAATATTACCCCCACCCCTCAGCCACCATCAAGGCCGCTGGGGCAAGGTAGCACCGTCTGGGGACTCTATTGAGCTCTGGTTGGCCTAGGAGCCCCAGTGTCCTCACCTGTATAACGAGGGGTGAGAACAGCACCAACCCCCTTGGTTCTTAAGATGAGGTCAAGGACCAGCACCATCCACGTCCCTGGGGAGCTTTGCAGGAAAGCAGAATCTCAGACCCCACCCAGACCTTTGGCATCAAAATCTACACTTGAACCCAAGATCCCTGGGCACTTTTGTGTGCAGCATCAGTGTTTGGGAAGCCCTGGCTGACCTCGCAGTGTGGATTTTGAAGACCATCACAGTCTTTAAACCAACCCCCCTATATTGAGAGGTGGTGATGCCCTCTGCTTTTGATAAGCAGCCCCGGATGATTCTATGTGGATTTAAATCTGAGGATCACCAGGGGCTGGGAAAGAACAGATGTGGGGGTGAATCCTGGCTCCCTTACCTTCCTCCGTCCTGTCTTCCCCACCCATGTAAGCCAACGTCGTGGGTAAAGGATTCCTTCTGGATTCTGACCTGGGGGGAGGGGAGCAGAGCACTTCCCTACCTCCCAAAGCCCTGGGGTGGGGACAGCAAGAGAAACCCCCAGAGAGAATTTGGAAGGGACGGGGAGACAGGCATTTGCTCCCTGGTTGACCGCACACGTGCTAACCTGTTCTGTGTCACGGGGGTGAGCATGGCAAAGGGGGGGGATGAATGAGACGTGCAGAAGAGGCGGGCTCAGTCCCTGGACATCCGGCACTTGTGTGGCCAGGGTCAACTTCCTACCTCAGTCAAGGTCAAATGGACGTGGAAGGCGGCAGTGGGCTTAGCACAGCACTGGAAACTTAGCAAAAACCGTAGTAGGGGGATGTGTTATTCATTGTGGAGGATTAAAGGGGGGGTGGGATACCCTGGCACCCGGGAGGAGGTGTGGCCTTAAGATGAAGCCTTCGGGTTCTGCAGTCGCCCTGCTTGGGTCTGGCTGTCCGCTCCACCTCTTACTAAGTGACCTCGGACAAGCAGCAGCGGTGCCCTGAACCTCAGTTTCCTCGTCTCTGAAGTGGGTATGATGATCGCACTTAAATGCCTTTTGCAGCATCCCCACATGGAACGGTGAGCAGCTACGGAAAAGAATAAGGCAGAGAGGTGCAACATTGGCCAGGATAGCTCAGATGAGCAGAAGCAAGGTGCTGACTCGTCTGTGGGCGGCGCTGGGGTTTATCCCCGCCCTCCTGGGGCTCGCCCTTCAGTGGAAGAAAAGAGACCCCATCAGCTTCCTTTACGATACATGAGCCTGGTCCTCCCACCCAGACTGCAGGCTCCCTGAGAACGGGTGCAAGGCAAGGGCGACTTGAAGAACACTCCAAACTAGGCGCCAGCCCTCAAGGGAGCACCTTGGGTGCCTCCCAGGCATCTCGCATAAATCAAGTAACAAAATAGCGCTCATCCGTCTGCCCTGAGTTGTGCTGAGCACTTTGCGTGGATGAGCTCACGTCACGCCGACAAGTGCCTGGGAGCTGGTTGCCGCCGTTGTCCCCATTTTGCAGGAGATTGAGGTTCAGAGTAGTGAAGCCACTTGCCCCAGATCACCCAGCCAGGAAGCGGTGGTTGTCAGGCTCCAAAGCCAAGCGCACCTCAACATTCTGCTGAGTGTGTGGCCCTCTAGGTCCCCCCTGGGTACTGAGAAGAGGCCAGTGGGCTGGAGACCTTTAGCCCTGCGCCCCGTGGGAGACTACAAGCTGGGAGTCATCTCCAGGGTCCATCCCTTGCCGGGATGGTGCAATCTGCCCTCCAGGCAGGGATGTGCCGCGGGGCTCCTCTGAGCCAGCTTCCAGCAGCGGCGACTGCCTCCCATATGTGGTGGCCGGAGTGGACAGGCGGGAGCCCACATGTTGTTTATTTCCTTTGGTCATCGGTGACATGTGTCCCCCACTTGCCAGGCAGGGATCAGAGGACGCACTGCCCAGCGCTGTCTGCATGGGGCCCCCCTACAATGGTCTGGATCCTCCCCTGGGACAGAGCAGGACTGACCCAGGGTGGGGACTGGCCCTCCTCAGGTTGCACTGCCTCGGGGCAGGGGGTGGCATTCCCTTTCCACCCCCATCCTTTTCACCCCCAGGGAGAGCTTCAGGACAGCTGTGTTAAATCCTCTGTCGACCATGACACATGATGTTCTCACGCAAGACACAGTTCCCCGGGCACACCCCAGTTAGGAAGAAACTCTACCCCCACAAATGTTGACATCAAAATAAAACGTTCTGCACTGATTGCCCAAGCAAGTCCCGAATCACAAACACCCGGGAACGCGTGGTAGGCGGTGACAGTAATATTCCTGAGTCGCTCATCCGTGTCAGGGTTTCTCAGGTCCTCACGACATTCACTGTAAGCTCAGCCAGTCTGATGCCTGTTTTGCAGGTGGGGAAACTGAAGCACAGAGAGGCTCAAGGACACCTGGGCAAGGATAAGGGGCAGAACTGGGATTTGAACCCACAGAGTCTGGCTCTTAACCCTACTCCAGTCTTCAAGCAGCGCCCGCATCCCCTGGGAACCTGTTAGCGATGCACGTTCTCAAGCCCTGCCCAGATCTGCTGCATCCACAACTCTGGGGGAGGCTCAGCCATCTGTGCTTTAATTTTTAAAATCTTTTAAAATGTTTTATTTATTTTTGAGAGAGAGAGAGAGAGAGAGAGAGAGAGATACAGAATCCGAAGCAGGCTCCAGGCTCTGAGCTGTCAGCGCAGAGCCCAACGCAGGGCTCGAACCCACGAACCGCGAGATCATGACCTGAGCTGAAGTTAGACGCTTAACTGACTGAGCCACCCAGGCACCCCAGCCACCTGTCCTTTCATAAGTCCAAGGCGAATCTGATGCATGCCCAGGTTTGGGAACCCCTGCTCTACATTGCCTTCTAGCATCAGTGAGTGAAGTGGGTATAACATAAACAGAAGCTCAAGGATGATAACCCAGAGCAGCTGACCTTTGCCCTCAGCGGCAGGGGTAAGTAAAGGAAATGGTGGTGCAGAGTGGCGAGCCTATGTCCCATCTAGGTAACTTCAACCGAGTATTGCCTTGAAGGAATGCAGGCACAGTGTTGGCAGATAGGCTGGCTTTTTGCAGAGAAGTCCAAATGCCCGCTTTTTATGTGAAATCTGATTTTTTAAATGTTACCAATCTATTCAAATTAGGGTGGGTTTTTTTGGGTTTGGTTTTGTTTTTTAACTGTGGGGCTGGAGTTCTTGACTTGGGTATTGAGGGTGTTTCAGACTCGCTGTGGGCTGCTGAGGACATAAGCCTGCCTGGGAGGGCACGTAACTTTCAGGGTCGTAGATGTCACCCTGTGCCTTTTGGCCCCTTCCAGGAAAGCTCTGCAGGCTGAAGGTGGGTGGGAGGCATGATATCGCAGAGGTGACCTTGACTCTACTTGAAATTCCCAAATGGAAAAAAAATATGGAGATCACTTGCAGATGTTGAGCCATTGACTCCTCTTGCAACAGGGCGCCTGGGGGTGTTCTCAGGATACGGTCACCCCAAGATTGGGAACCCTTGTTGGAAGACACAGGTCACTGCCTGATCCCCACAGAAAGGATAAAATTGCCCTTCACCCAAGACCAAAGCTGCCTCCTCACGTCTGCCCTGAGCTCCTCACCTTCCAGACCATCTCCCTGGACCCTGCTGTTCACCAACCCCTCTGGTCTCCATCTGCCCACCTGTGAGAGGGAGGCGGGTCCAAACGTGGACTGACATCCCACCCTGGGCCCGTGACAGTGAGGGAACCGGAAAGGAACTTACACTTAATAAAGAAGCACCTACTACGTGCCAGGCGCTTGCTGGTTTGTTTGCACACACCTCCTAGCAAGGCCCATGAGGGTAGGAATTGCCACCACAGATTTTCAGATGGAGAAACTGAGGCCCACCGATGATGGGGCGTCTGTGCCCAAGGTGACTCCATGAGTGGTGAAGCCAGGATTGGAACCTGGGCACCTGCACCGTAACACACGTCCTTAGCTTTTTGAGGGCACAAAACTGGTCGTGGCTTCAATATAACAACAATGGCTGCCGTTTATGGGGGGCGGGGGCTGCTATGTGTTGAGCTCAAAGCCAAGTGGCTTTCATGGACCACCTCCCTCAATCACAAGCACCCTGCAAGCTAAGCATCATCACCCCCATTTACATGAGAATAACTGAGCTCAGAGTTAAAGCGCTTTGCCCCCAGTCACACAGCTGTCCCCCAAAGCTCATAACCATTGAGCCCCCAGCACTGGACCTGACAGAGTCACATTGGTTGGATGCACGGACGAATGAATGAATGGATCACCCAAGGCTGGGCTCACGCATGCGCTCAGAGTTGTTACTAGCCTGCGTCTCTCGGTAAACTGCCAAGCCCGATGTCATCCATTCTGTTGTCATTTTCTCGGGGAAAGGCGAAGGGACTCACATGTCATTTGAAACCCCTCCAACTGCTGGAGGAAAACAGGGCCCTGCATTTGGGGCCTGGTGTTTTGACTGGGGGAGGATGGCTGTGATCATGGGAGACAGTTGATACAGGCACTCACTGGGGTGTCATCCTCTCTGATGCTCCCCCCCCCCAAAAAAAAACCCAGGGGGTGTTGCAAGTTGAGCTCAAATGCTTTCATTTAGAAATGTGCGTCTGAGCTGGGAGAGGCCAGTGATGAAGTCCAGGATCCAGCTGAGGTGTGGAAGAATCCAGGGGCTTTCAAAGTGTGCTCCCTAGAACCCGAGGGCCCGTGGGGAGCCATGGCAGTCAGGCTGGGTGGCCGGCGGTCCAGGCCCCTTGGCCTTGCTGAAGCAGAGCAGCTTCGCCGTGGTCTGTTGAGCCCCACATACCTGGTGAGCTGCATCGTTCTGATTGTGAGTTGACAGGAGGAGAGCTAGCTCAGGTGAAAAGCTATGGAGCTTGGAGCTTGGAGCTATGGGCTGAGCCCAGCCTTGAGGGAGCCTTGAGGGGTCTCCGTCTTCCCAAATCCCAACAGAGCGGAAAAGAAAACGCATGCACATGCACACATACACACACCTGTTAACCACCACCACCACCACCCCCCCCAAAAAATCTCAAGCCCAGCTCTTGTCGAGACACGTGCCTATGTCCGAACCAACCACTGTAGTCAAGGGCACCCAGTGTGGTGATTGCCCAAGTCTGGATTAAGTGCGTCTGGGTGGAGAGACTCTATGTGAACCTCAAAGTCAGAGAGTGTGGAGGGATGGGGTCTCTATTAGCAAAGAGAGGGGCCACAGATGCTAGTGCCCGCCAAAGCTTCTCACACTTGGGCACTGCCTTGCCCTCTTGCAAATGTCCTCAGGTCAAGAGGCCAGCCCAGACCATTTTCTGGTGGCCCAACGTCAAAATTCTCAAGAGAGGTGGTCTAATGGGCCCAGGTAGGGAGAACTGTCAGTCCCTAGTTCAGTCCGTCCACCACTGGCCAGGGGACAGGGTCATGCAATCCAAGCTTGGTTGCCAGGTCTGCTTCTCAGGGAAAGGCAACTGTGAGCAGGAAAGACACATCCAGAATGCCTATCACATTTATTTTGGACTTACTGTAATGCACATTCTTGGGCTCAGACCAAGCCTCCCTGGGGATTCTTACACACAGTCAAGTTTAAGAACTATCAAGTTTGGGTCTTTCTAAAGCAGCATGGTACAAATTCTAGTTGTCATCACTTATGATTCTTAGCATTATCTTGTCTCTACAGCCATGACCTTGGGGAGGGGAGAAATAGCATTGCTCTTTTCAACACGTTCTAGAGATGTGATGAAAAGCCACAGACCATCAGAATTTAAAGTCATTACAACATAGAGGCACTAGAGGGCATCCTAGCCAACCACCAGGACCAAGGATGCAGGACGAGGCAGAATCACCTGGGGTTGAAAGATGCTAGTGACATCTGTCCCCTATGTGTGCACCCATGTGCGCGCGCGCACACACACACACACACACACACACCCTCCGAGGTCAGGGGAGGGTCCTTATCAGGTTCTTTTGTCTTCGGCATGTCAAGATATCACTCTACAAATAGTGCTGTATCTCTAATTGGGGCTTATTTGCTGCTGGGCTGCCTGACCTTGGGGAAGGCTCCACCCCTTCTGGCCTCAGGATCCCCAGTGAAACTGCAGGGGTCAGGCAAATGATCCCGAAGCTCTTCCCAGAGACCGGAAGAAGTTTTACTTTGCCCTGTCTGCCACTTCTGTGGGCTTCAGCCCTCCCACCAGGCTGTGAGGTCCCATAACGGCAGGGGGCATGTGTGGCTCGTCCCCGTGGCCCCGGGCTCTGCCTGACAGAGTGGATCCCTGCCTCCAATGATTCTGCAGGACCCTGAGAGTGACTTTCGCCTCTTTGAGCCTGTTTCCTCCCCTGCATTGTGGACAAGGACCCCCAAGTTGGGGTGTGAGTATGTCCACACGCTCAGTGTGCAGGAAATACGATTTTGTTTTTCTGTAACTGAACATAACTTCTAATTTGAACTCCTGTTCTGCCAAGCGGCAGAGATCGCCTCAAGCCGATTGAGGTTCCCTTTGCCCTTTGTTGGTGGGGCTGCATCTCAGGTCCAGCGGCATTTCATAGCATCAAAGCACTGGGGAGAGGTACCCTGGTCTCCACTGACGTCACTCTGTGACCACCTGCATGGTTGATGAAAAGCCCACATCATCAGTCGTTATCATGCGGTCCTCATGGCTTAACCAAGAGGATTGACACTTTCCTCCCTCTCCCAAACGAGAATGTGAGGTAGACTGCCCTGGGCTAGTATGGCCTCGCCCTGGTCTCTCTGCCAGGTCCCTCTGCCGCCTGCACCTGCCCTGGCTCCTGCCTCCAAGTCTGCAGTCCCCGCAGGCCCACAAAGAAGGGGAGGCAAATAGAGCAGCTCTTCTTTGCGGGTCATTTGGCGGGTGGCACAGGACACTCCCACTGGAAGCCCATTGGTCAGAGCTTAGATGTATCATCCCATACCACTGCAAAGGAGCCTGGGAAATGTAGTCTTTGTTCTTGGAAGACATTAATTCGCTAAACAGGAGGGTTCCCTTACTGAGGAGGAGGGAGAATGAACATGGGGGGAGGGAGGACAACTCTCATAGCTCTCATGGCTGCAGGTCTCCATGGCTCTCAGAACTTCTGTCACCGTCCCCTGCCCAAGGCCTCAGCTCGAGGATGGGCCAGGGCTTGGGGAAGGAAGCTGGGAGGGGTAGGATTAGATGTCCTCTCCCCGCTTTTCCCTCCCCCAACCCACACACACAACAGAGGCTAAACATTTTTTGAAGTATATTTTTATTGTAAAGTAGCTCAACCCTACAGGCAAGAATAAAAAACCTAATGGACATCTGTACACCTGCCAGCCACTTGTAGCAAATATTGCCATTTTCGTATTTGTTGCAGATTTTCAGAAATTAAATACTACAGATCCAAGAGAAGTCTCCAGCCTTCTTCCTGAATCCCCTCTCCCACTTCTCACCTCACCTCGGAGGAGGAGCCCATTCTGAATTCAGTGTTTCATCGGTCCCCTGTGTCTTTTACTCTTAATACAAATTTAAGTATCGTAAATGACCCAGAGTATTGCTTCGCAGAGTTTGGAACTTGCTACGAATGGTCTCTTCCTGCGCGATTCATTATGTTCATTATGCCGTTTGCTTTCTTTGCTCTCAGCATCGTCTTTGAAATGTATCCATAATGACAGCTACAACTCAGCCTCAGGCATTTATCATGGGTCCTGGATATGGAATGTGGCCAGCGTATACGGCTGCGTGCCACCTGTGTTTCCCTCTTCTTTTGATACACGGGTTTTTGCAACTGTTTGCTATTCAGTGATGCTGCAGTGAACATCTTGCTCATGTCTCTCTGGGCACAGACACCAGAGTCTCTCTGTGTCAGTGGTTCTGAGAGCATAGTCAGGGACCAGCAGCAACAGAGTAGCATCACCTGGAACCAGTTAGAAATACAAATTCTCAGCATCCCCTCGCCACCCCCCCCCCACCCCACATCTACTGAATCAGACACTCAGGGTGGAACCCAGCGCTGTGTGTTGTAACAAGCCCCCTCCAAGAGGCTGGTACAAGAATTTGAGAAGCTCTGCTCTAGGGTTTAGACCACAAGTCAAGCAGCTGTGTTCGGCAAAGCCACATCCTCAAATGTTCTAGATGCTGCTGGATTTTTCTCCAGCGTTTACACTCCTATCAGAACGGAAAGTTTCCTTTCATCCTTGCCAGCCCTTTGTATTATCAGAATTTAACTTGTCTCCCGTTGGGCGGGAGGTGTGGGCTCTGTTCGTTTTTTCAGCTGAAGTTCTCTCTCTGGCCCCGGGGGTTACCCTCTTACGACATCACACCTTCTCTCCGCCCCCAGGTTCCTGCGGGTCTACAGCTTTGGAAACACGCAAACCTCGACTCTGCTCTTCCCAGGAACATTAGTGAGGGTTCTCAGTTGTAAGCAACAGCAAGGGGACTTAGCAGCAGGATGTGGGGGGCTCCCAGAATCCAGGCAGCTGGAGATCAGGCTGGGAGAAATGCAGGATCCACCCCACAGCGGGAAGGGGGGGGGGCAGAAAGGCCCCAGGCTGGTCTGGGCAGTCAGCTGGCTTCTACCTGGACCCTTATCCCCACATATCCTCCTTACTCTCTTTGTTCGACTCCCAGGACTCGGGGTCATGGGAATGAGTATCTGATTGGTCAATGCCCAGTCACTGCCAACTTGAAGAAGGGCTTGGCCTCCTTGGTTTTTGTTCCAGGGGGACACCGGGATTGGCCCTTCTCCAGGTTCTCTCACACAATGGGGAATTCCTCTAAAAGGCAGGTCGGGCCCCAACAGAAAGAGGGGGCAGAGCTGGAAAGTCAAGAACATCCTGTGCTGAGTGGCCATGGGCTCAGTGAGCTGAGGTGTGTAACTGGTGTATTAAGCAGTCTGACCTTAAACGGGGTATAAATGTGGAACAGTGTAATGTGTCCCCAGGGCACCTGGGTGGCTCAGGCAGATAAGCATCCAATTTCGGCTCAGGTCACGATCTCGCAGTTTGTGAGTTCGAGCCCCACGTCGGGCTCTGTGCTGACAGCTCGGAGCCTGGAGCCTGCTTCGGATTCCGTGTCTCCCTCTCTCGCTGCCCCTCCCCCAGCTCACGCTCTGTCTCCCTCTCCAAAATGAATAAACGTTAAAAAATATATATATATTTTTAATGTGTCCCCAATCACCTCGAAGAAGCTGCTTGATCCTTCGCGACACCTGGTCACTTTCTGACTCTCCTCGGCTCCTGCCTTCCATGGTTTCCCTTGCTGCCTCTTACCGGGACACTTGCCATCAACCAGCCTGCCTGGGTAAGGCAATGGCAAGACCACCGAAGCCTGGGTACTTCTACGGGGCCCTTGCCGCCGAGAAGCCCCTCGTGCCTGCCATGAGGGATGCGCAGGCTCTTTCACTGCTGCACACCCACTCAGCCCTGGCCTTCTCTCCCCTTGGCCTCTTTTCTCTGCTCAGAGAGGCCTGGAAAGGGGCAGATCTGCAGGGCTCCAACACAAGCGAGTGTCCCCCCAGGGCATGAGAAGCTGGTCACCTCTTTTTGCAGACACCCCGTCTCTGTGAGGAGCACCCTGCACCTCTCCTCGTTTGGTTCTGGGGGTTGGGAACAGAAGGAAAGCCACAGCAATCCCCCCCCCCCCAGGCTGACAATTCCAGTGTCCCCTGAGCCCCGCTCTCTAAGTGGGGAGCTTAATCACGTGGTCCAGGAGAGAACAAAGCCCCCCCCCCCCCCCCCCACCATGAGCCTGGGAGAGGATCTCTTTCTAGAGTATTCTCCATCTCCTTCTTCCCAGCTTTGGGTCTGGTTGCTGATTCTGGGGCAACAAAAATTTTCTTTCCTCAACTTGCTACGCTTGATGATGTTGGGAGCCCTTGATGGTGGTGACAGGCAGGAACGGAGTATTGTTCGGACCTGCCGCAGGGGGCCGAGGGTCTCCCCAACCCCGCACATGCATGTGCACCCCACCCCCCACACGCTCAAAAATACACACCATTTCCCTGAAGGTTAAGTTTGTCTGTGAGTTATAGACAACTCCAGATAACAATGGTTTAAACAAAAGAGACATTGATTTCTCTCTCTTGTAAGTCGGCACAGGCAGTCCAGGGCTGGCACACAAGTTCTACCTTCCTCAGGGACCCAGGCTCTTTTGCTTTTCTTGCTCTGCTATCCCCAACACGGGGTTCCTACTTCATGGTCCAGAATGGCTGCTTGAGTTCCGGCCATCATGTTCATGTTCCAACAACAGGAAGGACGAGGGGGTGACACGGGGCCCGCCCGTGCTTGTTAAGGCAGCTTTTGAGAGGTTGTGCACGTTGCTCTCCCTTATACCCCAGTGGCCAGATTGGGGTCACGTGATCATACCTGGCCGTGGGGGAAATGTCGTTCGTCTGGGTGGCCGTGTGTTCAGTTAATACGCTCCGCGAGGCAGTCTGAGCTGCTCACCTACGTGGTTTGACTCTCTCTCTCTCTCTCTCCCCCTCCCCCTCCCCTCCCACCCCGGCCTGGCTGGCAGCGGGCACTGGTCCGGGGGGCAACTGCACGGGCTGCATCATCTGCTCCGAGGAGAACGGCTGTTCCACGTGCCAGCAGAGGTTGTTCCTGTTCATCCGCCGGGAAGGTATCCGCCAGTATGGCAAGTGTGTGCATGACTGTCCCTCTGGCTACTTCGGCGTCCGCGGCCAGGAGTTCAACAGGTGCAAAAGTACGTGGTTCCTCCCTTGTCCTGTGCTCGTGCTCGGCCCCTGAGGCCTCCGGCCCATGTCCGCCCCCTCCCCCCCACCCCCCCACCCCCACCCCGACAGGGCCACAGGGCAACTGGTTTGTGCCTGAGCCCAGACTCTGGGATTTCAGGCGGGGTTTCAGGCTGACTCCGAAGCTGCAAGCAAGTCAGTGTCCTGTCTGGTCTCAGCGCTAAGGGGGCAGGGAACCTTCGCCTCCACCCTATGCGCTGTGTGGCCTTGGGCGTGTTAACTCGCGCCCTCTGGACCTAGCTCAAGCGAGAAAAGGAGTCCTAAGTCCTGACTCTGCTTTGCATGGCGACCCGGGACACACCATGGCCATCTTTGAGCTTTGATGGAAATGGGGCAGAAAGTCCGCACTCCCAGCCTAGATTTGCTATGTGACGACATCAGACGAGCCGCTTGCCCTCTCCGAGGGCAGCCGCCCTCACCGCGGGTGACCTTGGCTCTGTTGCAGAATGTGGGGCCACGTGTGAGAGCTGCTTCAGCCAGGACTTCTGCATCCGGTGCAAGCGGCGGTTTTACCTGTACAAGGGGAAGTGTCTGCCCACCTGCCCGCTGGGCACCGCGGCCCAGCCCAGCACGCAGGAGTGCCAGGGTGAGTGGGGGCCTCCTCGCCCCGCCTGCTTCCCTGCAGGGCGGGGCGGGGGGGGGGGGGGGGGGGGGGGGCCGGGCACCACCGCCCGCCGAGGGGGGGGGGGGGGGGGGGGGGGGGGGGGGGGGGCGTCAGGAGAGCCGGGAAAAACCTTAAGAGAATGTCGCGTGGTGATTGGAGGCCCAACAGGTGACGTCAGGCACACAGAGGGAGCCTCCAGCACCGGCACTGTGATTTGCCGTTATTACCGACAGCGGCTTCGCTGTCCTTGCCAGGGGGAGGCAGCAGAGGTCACGAGAAGAGGACTGCCGAGGAATAAGACAGACCCGGGTTCACATCCTTTTCACTTCTCCCCTTCGCTCCTCCCTGAGCCTGGCTAACCTCCCCACCCCTACTTCAAGCTTCAGGTCAGGAGTCACCTCCTCCAGGAAGTCTTCCAGCTCCCCCCAGGCCCCTGGGGCCCATGCCTCCTCTGGGCTCCGGCACCTGCCTGTGCTTCCTCCCGTTACCGCAGGAGCACCCTGCCCTTCCGGCCTGACTTTTCTAGGCGGTGAACTCTGGGAGGCAGAGCCAGTCGGTCTGGTCACCGCTGCCACTCAGCACCTAGCACAGCATGAGGCACACAGTAGGTGCTCAGTCCCTGCTTGTCAAATCAACACATCTAGCAAAAGGACCGTTGTTCTCAGGCCTGCAGACCTGGCTTCTGGGCCCGATCGGGTCTGAAACGCTTACAGTGTTCTGATGTTGAACCCCCTTCTCTGTTCCCTTAGCGGGCCCCTTAGGTACTCAAGGCCTCAGTGGCCTCATCTGCAAAATGGGGGTATCCCATAGCTGCCCTGTTCTTTGCCTACTTCTCAGGGGCTCTTAAAAGAATCAAATGTGAACAAATATATAATATATATATTTATATATATTTATGATGTATATATATTTATACATATTTATAATGTATATATATTTATAAGTAAATATAAATATATAAATATATACTTATAAATATATATACTTATATTAATAAATATATATATTTATATACATTTATAATATATATTTATAATATATTTCTATTATATGTTTTTATATTTATATATTTATATTTATTATAGAAATTTATAAATATATATTATAAATATATAAATATAAAAAATATATATGTTCACATTTGATTCATATTTATATGATATGATTTGATATCTATGTACATATATATATATGGGTTTTTTTAAAGTTGTTTCCTACTGAGGACGTTCATGTCCCATGACCTCATTTTTCCTCACAACAGCACAGCACGGCTTCCACCTTCCACAGCCCATCAAAGGCACACGATCAAGGTCGAAGCAGTGTCTCTGCCCTGAGGGCCTCCCAGCAGACCTTCTGGCCTCTTCGCCTGGCCCTCCTCCTCCCAGCCTTCACCCTGCCCCTGCTCTAGCTGCCATCCCTCAGACACGGTCTGCCAGGCCCCCAGGGCTGTGCACGCCTACCCTCATGGTGCTTCCTTCCGGTCCCACTGGATCACCTCCTCTCCCTTTAGCCCCTCTGTCATCTCCTGGGGGAAGTCTTCCCCTCTAAAGCCAGTGGTCACCCCCCACCCCCTTCCCCCCGCCACATCTGGCCTGGGCATGCTTTAGTCTAGCGCCCATCCCGGGCTCTCATAAATAGATATTTAAGTGTCTCCCCTCTGCTCCTTGTGAGAGCTTGCAAACCCTTTGCATGTGGAGACGGCGTTCGGGGAACGGGACCCCTCAGACCCTGCCCTTGGATCTGAAGGACACTCACTGCCAGCTGACCAGAACTGTCTATCTGTCTGTCTGTCTGTCTGTCTCCACCCAGCAGAAGAATGTGAGCTGGGCCCCTGGGGCAGCTGGAGCCCCTGCATGCACAACGGGAAGACCTGTGGCTCGGCCTGGGGCCTGGAGACCCGGGTGCGGGAGGCCGGCCGGGCCGGGAGGGACGAGGCAGACACCTGCCAGGTGCTGTCCGAGTCACGGAAATGTCCCATCCAGAGGCCCTGCCCAGCAGGTGAGCACCAGGCCGGCATTCGGGGCTGCAGTGGGCAGGGCCCACGGGGGACTTTGAGCAGCTGGGGACATCGCCTGCCCAAATAGTGCCTGTAGGGCTGCCCGAAAGTCCAAGAGTAGCCATTCCTTCCCATGGGCTAAGCATCGCCCACCCCGGTGTCCTTCCTGGCTGGGGTCAGTCCCAGCTATTAAAGCCACTGACTTAAAGAGAAGAGAGCCCGCGGAGGGTGGTAGGTACGACGTGAACAGCGAGTAGCAATAATGCGCAGGGGGCCAGCATTAACTGTGCATCTGCTATTGCCGTGGCCAGTGTGCTAATTCTCCACCTTTGGGTCATTTAATCTGCACCATGACTCGATGGTGTGGAATGGTTACCATCCCCCTTCAACAGATGAGGAGATCGGGGCCCAGAGAGGTTGTCACTTGCCTCAGGGTCATGCAGCTAGGAAAGTGTGGACCTGGGATCCAAACGTAGGTCTGTGTGCAAAGAGGAATCTAGAGTCAGTGTAAGGAACCCGGATCCAGGTCACGGGGCGGGGGGGGCACACAGCTGGCATGTGGTGGGGCCAGGACTCGAGCCCAGGGACACGCCTGGTTTCAGGAGCACTTGTCGTCTGGGTTGGGAGTGCAGACAGCAGAGCTGGGCGGCCGGGGACGGAGGGTGAGGTTGAGACGGGACTGGGGAAACTAAGACCCCAGGCCCCCAAAAACACCCACGTGGACAGACGGACAGACGGAAAGTTCTCTACAGCACCTGTCACGGCACATGATTGCTGGTGGTGATTGGCAATGGAGGGACAGAGAGAGAGGAAATGTCTTCCCATAGGTGATGATGATGATGATGATGAATGAAGAATGAATGACAGCAGCAAACATTCATGCGCTGGGCCCTGTGGTCAGTGCTCTGTAAACCGATGCCTTTCGTCCTCACGACAACCCTCCTGTGAGGTACTTGCATCCTCTGGGGCTCAGCTCAAAGTCCCCTCCGCAGAGAGGCCCTCCACGACTGCCCCTGCGGAGAGACACCACCCGTGTCTGGGACCGCCATCCCGTGGTGTCACAGCGCTTACTTCCTCCCAAAATGATGGCGCACACTCTTGTGCTGCCTTGTTTAGGGTCTGTCTTCCTTACTAGAATGCGATCCCCGGTGAAAGCCGAGTCTTTGTCCGCCTTGTTCACGGCTGCCTCTCCAGGGCCTAGAACAGGGCCTGGCACACAGTAGGTGCTCAGTTAACATTTGTTGAGGAGTGGATGGGTGGGTGGATGGGAGGAAGGTGGGCCCATATCAGGCAGGCAGAGGGAAGGGCTGGGGACCCCACACCACTCACCCCACCCTCCTACCTTCAAAGCTGGCACAGCCACTCAGGCAGTGGCCACCCTTCATCCCCCAGATGCTTATGTCATTTCAGCTGACACAGCCAGCCCCGGAGTTTAGAGTGGGAGCCTGGCCTAAGCAACCCCTAAGGGTTCAGGAGTGGGTGAAGGGAGGCCCAGAGGTGGACAGCCTCATCTAAGAGGATGACCCAGGATCTGCCCTGAGGGGTGAGTGGAGGCAGGAAGGCTGCGGGGAGAAGGGGTGGTCTTTTCCTCCACGTGAGCCGGGAGCCACTTGAAAGTGACACCAGGAAGTCCAACCCAGACTATGTCACCAGCCAAGCAAGTTCCCTGTTGGGCCTCAGTCACTTTATCTGAGAAATGGGACGAATCAGATGTTTGTGCTAGAAGCTCATCCCCGCCGCAGGGTTGGGGGACTGCGGGTACAGTGGGGTCAAGGTTCCCAGGTAGGTCTGGGGTTTGCAGGCCAGGCCACCCCTCCCCACAGCACGGACTGTCATATGGGGGCGGTGGGGCCGCGCCTGCTCCCACACCTGCGGGACGTGGCTGCATGCAGGGGTGCTGGCTGAATGCTACTGTCCTTGTCGTCTGAGGCCAGAGCTGGGGCCCCGAAGGTGAGTGGGGGAGCTGGTGCCGGGACCCGGGCAAAAGGTATGGAGTCTCCGGCTTGGAGCCTTGTAAACTGCGAAGTGAGTGCCCCCAGGAGGGTCACGGGCACCCCCCGCGAGGCCGCCCTAAGTCCTGACTGGCCCCCTCGCCCCATGCGAACCTCTGGGCCTGGCCAGGCCAGATGCCCAGCATGGTGGGGGCGGGGGTGCCCTCAGCCAGTCAGTGCCCCTCCTCACCCGCGAGGGAAGTGGGAGCAGTGGCCCATGTCGGGTAGGTTCCCCCGCAGTCCACGCTCCAAAGTGGAGTGATGGTAAGGTCAGCACCCAAAGGTGGTTCTGAGCCCCGCTCAGGGGGAGTGGGGGGCCCACCCTCATCTGGAAGGACGGAGGGGCCTCCCGGGGCCCCGAATGGCCTCAGAAACAACACCCTGTGCTCTGGGTGCAGAGAAGAGCCCCAGCCGGAAGAAGGGCCGGAGAGACGGGCGCCCGCGCAAGGACAGGAGGCTGGACCGCACGCTGGACGTGAGGCCCCGCCAGCCGGCCGCCTGAGGAGCCCCAGAGCTGCAGCCCCCAGCGCCCCGCGCCTCCTGCTCCAGCCCTTTCCACCACGGTTCCTGCTGCTGCTTTGCCCTTGCCTCTCCCCACCCTCTGTCCCTGTGTCCTTCCACCTTCTGTGTCTCCCTCTCTCTCTGCCCCTTCCCCGTTCATGCTCTGTCTCTCTCTGTCCCAAAAATAAATAAATGTTGAAAAAAAAAAATTAAAAAAAATCTTTAAAAAAAAAAAAAAAAGAAAGCAAACCACTTTTTCTAGGCCTTACCCTGACCTTGTCCTGACCCCAGCTTCGCAGAGAAGGGGTTTCCAAGGGCAGGGCCCAGGTCGCAGTACAGGCAGGCTGCTTGCGTCCGGACAGCCCCGCTTCTGCTCCAGAGGAGACCCCAGAACCCAGGGCTGTGAGTGCCCCCTGCTCAGGCCAGCCCCTGGAGGCCATTTCCACGGCCCTTGGTCACCAGCTCGCATAGGAAGCCCCAGAAGAGGCCATCAAAGCTGAAAGGAATTTGGAGATTATCCAGGCTGCTCTGTTCCCCACCCTGGAGCCCCCTGTTGTACTCATGGGGAAACTGAGGCCCAAGAAGGGACTTGCCCAAGGTCACCCAGGGAACCCAGGTGCTAGACTTTTTACTTACTGGCCGCCCTGCAGGGCACAACTCTGGGGGCCTTTGGAGAGGAGATGAAGGAAGAAGCAAGGGAAGAGGCAGGAGCGAGAAGATTCTCCCACTCCCCCACGCCACCGCTGAACCCTGCGCACTCGTATTTCACTGTGACAACCTCACACACCCGGCAGGAAGAACATTGGCGGGGGGGGGGGGGGGGGGTCTCCAGTTAGACCTAACTGAGAAGTGGGTTTGTTCTCACTGCCTGTCATTCCACCATCATGGTACCAACCTCCTCCTCCTTGGCCTCCCGGATTCTCCAGAAGGGGGGCTCCCAGCTTGCCCTGGCATTACCTGCTGGCCTGAACTGAGAAGGTCCAGCAGCTAGGAGCTTTGAGGGTCTGGGGTGGCCTGGGGACGGGGTGTGTGCAGGCTGGAAGAGAGGCTGAAAGGGACAAAGTAGCACTCCCCCACCCCACAAGAGTGTCCACCCACAGGCTTCCCTCTGCCTGGCACACCCTCTGAACCCCCCCCAAAGGCCCGCCCTCACTCCTAGCTCCCCTCCTCCTCCCTGAGGACAGCCACAGCCCTTCCTTGCCTGGCCAGACTACCAGCTTCTCTTCTGCAAAGTTTGTGCCTCTGAAATGCTCTATTGTCGTTGTTTCAAGATCCCGACTTTTTTTTTTTTTTTTTTTAATAAAGAGAAAAGAAAAAAGAAATTTGCAAGTGCTTCTTGGGCATCAGGCGGGTGTTACAAAACCATGATGCTGATGAGTTTGGAGTAGCCGAATCTAAACCATGTGGGGCGGTCTTCCCTGGAATGCGCAGAGGGCCTGGGTGTGTGGGGGACAAAGGGGGTGCTGAAAGAAGAGAAGGGGCCCACAGTCCCCCAGGCTCCTCTCAAGAAGGAGGCTTAGCCACAGACAGAAGGCAGTAGCACTGTCGGCCCCCACCCCCAGCACCTCTCGGCCCCATGAATCACAGGAGGGGCCAGGGAGGCCCAGGAGGCACGACCATCCTAAGGAGCCATCTCAATCCCCTGGGCTGCTGGTGAGAGTGGCTTTAGCACTGGGGGCCCAGGTTCAAGTCCCAGCCTGCCACCAGCCATCTGTGGGCTTTAGGCCAAGTCATTTTTTCTTTCTGGGCCTCAGCCCCCCCCCCCCAATCTGATGGATGCAGAGGGGGGCTGACCAGATAGAAGCCGTTGCCCGAATAGGAGTGGCCCAGCAGCATCTTCTGGAGCGCTTTTGGTAAAAATTCAGATTCCAGGGCCGTACCCCAGGCCTACCAGTCTCCAGCAAGTTTGGCGGCAGACAGTGGGAGCCAACGACCCATTCCAGGACAAGCTCAGCCGAAAGGGTGGCTCTCGGGTGACCTAGAATCCCAGCTGCCATTTTGATTCTGAAAGCGGGGCTCAGCAACGTGGTTCTTCGGAGTCTCACGTGTGTATCTCTCCTCTATACAGTTTTCTGGTGAGATTTGAATTCTAGGATGCCAGATGCTATTCCACAGAGAAAACAAGGCTTGGCCCGAGCGGAGGAGTTGCTGTTCAGCCCTCCCGCCCAGCTCCGCCACGCTGCACCGGCCACCCCCAGAGCCCGCTCCGCAGGCGGACTCCCCACCCGGGAGCTCACAGTGTCCCGGTTCCCCCGGACCCGCACCACGGCCCTGCCTGTCATTCCCACCTCCTGTCCCTAGAGGGCGCCGCCCAACCAGGAACAGCGCTGCAGGCGCACTTGCAGCCAGGCACTTTGTAGAAACAGGGGGACGCAAGGCTTTTCTCTTCTATGGGGCTGGTGGGCAGGAGGGGGGGGGTGGATGACAGGGGGAGGCCGCCTCCCGCCTCAGGCTGGACGACAACAGACAACAGTTGCAATGGTGAAACCATTCACAGCAGTGAAGGCCCAGGGCTCGGACCCTCCCTCGCACAGAGAGGACAGGGATTCATCCTACAGTGGTAATGGAGACTGTAGCAGTTCCTGACCTCCCAGTCTCCAGCCCCCAGTGACTCGGGGAGTTCTATTTCTCCCATGTTCACGTATAGGAGGATTTCAGACCATCCTGTGCGGCCCATCAGACTCAGGAAACGTGCATGCTTCTGAGAACAAAAGCAGCAGTAGTGATACTGACGATTAATGATCGGAATGTCTTAAACGTAATTAACACGACCCAGGGCTTTGGGGGCAGTATCTTCTTTCCTTTGCTTTTCTCTCTTCGATGTAGATCACCTTTCCGACTTCCTCCTGTGTGCGTGCCTTTCCGCGTCATCTCCTGCCGCTTCACAGCAGCGCTGCAAGCTAACTTACAGAAGAGGAAACTGAGGCTCGAGTTAAAGTCGCTCAAAATTGACCAGTCTCACCTCGCCATCTGTTCAGTAAATGTGCACCAAGGCGCTGCTGTGTGCCTGGGGCTGTGCTGGGTGCTGATGATAAAGACCCAAGACCTTGTCCCTGGAGCTTTCCAGTCTGTACTCAAGTCAGTTACAATGGCGTGACAGGGCTGCACATCGCGCCCCCCCCCCCCCAGGCGACAGGATCTGGGAGGAGGGACAGCAAATGCGTCTACACAGCCCAAGGGGGCTCAGGGAGCACCTCCTCCAGGGCCAGATGGACAGGCTGGGAACGGAAGCCGGACACGGGTCTGGAGGGGGCCCAGCTCCGGGAAACAGGCTGTGCAAATGCCTGGAGCAGAAGCTGTTCGTGGAGGTACCGACCCCAGAATGTGCAAGCTTCCTAGGCCCCCGACCCTGGGATCCAAGGACTCAGCCCTGGGGTCTCTTGCTTCTCCACCTTGCCCTCCAACTGCCAGCCTTCCCCCATAGTCTTCCATGCAACTGGACACTCACCACCCACAAGGCCGAATAGATCAGCCAGCCAGACCCGGGACTGAAGAAGCCAGCTCGGAAGTGACTCCTGCAGCCCTTAGCTGCACAGTCTGCCTAGCTAAGGCCCCAGCGGAGAGAATCTGCCCTCTCTGAACTCCTGATCCTCAGGACTCACAAGCATAATAAAATGGTTGCTGCTTTCTGTGCCTGAGGTTTGGAAGCTTTGTTTTGCAGCAACAGACAACTGGAATGGGGGTGATAAGGGGTGAGGCAGGGAAGAGCCTCACAGGAAGGCCAGAAATTTCACCTGCGGGCCACTGACCATCTCTGAGCCCTTAGGCAAGATCCTGTCCATCTCTCCGTGCCTCAGTTTCCTCCTCTGTTAAAGGGGACAAGAAGAGTATCTCTCATGGTGTCACTGCAAGGTTTAAATAAGCTCCAATAATAGGTGGGAGTTTGTACACGCAGTAAGTCCTCAATAAAGGTTTTTATTCCAATGCCTATTTCATTCATTCATTCAACAACCATCTCCCAAGCACTAAGTCAGGGCCAGGAGCTGTGTGAGGCATTTACCATTAAAAACTTAAATTCATCCTCCAGCTCACCCTCGGAAGTAGCTTTTATTATTTATTTTTAATTTTTTTTTCATGTTTATTTAATTTTGAGAGAGAGGGACGGAGCAGGAGTTGGGGAGGGGCAGAGAGAGAGGGAGACACAGAATCGGAAACAGGCTCCAGGCTCCGAGCTGTCGGCACAGAGCCCGACGCGGGGCTCGAACTCACGAACCGTGAGATGGTGACCTGAGCCGAAGTTGGTGCTTAACCGAATGAGCCACCCAGGCGCCCCAAGTAGATTTTATTATTATCCCTACTTTTTATACGTGAGAAATCCAAGGCTCGGAAAGGAAGTAATGGAGTGGGAACTCAAAACCTCGCCTTCCACCAGGTGGCCACTTCCTGCGGGGCGCCAATGGGGTGCGCCCCGCTCAGCCCAGGAAGACGAGTGTCACGAAAGAGATGCGTCCAGATCTCCACTGCTCTTCTGGGCAGTATTGCTCCTGTAACAGCAAAAAAGCCTCATCTGGAAAAGGGACTCCAAATGGCCCTTACACACGCGCCAGAAGAGATGGCCAGCTTCGTTCAAATGAAATGACAATAAAATCACCCAGAGCTATCATTTGGGACCTATCTGATTGGCAAAGGGCCGGAATGGGAAACCACAGGGCTTGGCCAGGCTGTGGGTGAGCCCGCGCTCTCTCCTGCCTTCCTAGGGGGAGGAACATGGCCCAGCCACTATCGAAGATGAGTTGATGACATCTATCAGAATGACAACACACTCGTCCCCTGACTCGGCGGCGACCCACTTCCAAGGATGTGTAGAAACACAAGCATATGTGCCTCACAGCTGTTCCCTGCAGCCTGCGTGTGATCACAAAAAACGGGACACATCCCAAACCTCTGTAGGAGACCCTCTTAAGGTATAATCGGCCAGCACTCAGTGGCACACCAGGCCGCTGAGAAAGGATCCCGAGGAAGTGTTTGATGTACTGACACAGGGCAATTGCCCACATGCATTATTAACGGAGAAAAGCAAGTTGCAGAACTTGGGTGGGGGCCGGGATTGGAGCAGGTGGAAGGAGACTGGCTTTTCTCTTTTGCTCCTTTGGACTTGCAAGACACGGGAATATACTACCAAGTCCCCAAAATGAAAATGAAACTAAAATACTTTGGAGACAGTCACACTAGACAAATGGGTCTTTAAATCCCCTGGGCGCCTGGGTGGCGCAGTCGGTTGAGCGTCCGACTTCAGCCAGGTCACGATCTCGCGGTCC
>NW_024412427.1:14539174-14685169 GCF_014898765.1 Herpailurus yagouaroundi | reverse complement strand
AGGATCTCGGAGACATGGCCTTGAGCTCAAGGAGGGAGGCCCAGTGGGGTGTCCTCGCTGCCTGCCAAAGAGCAGGGGTGCGGCTTCCGGGGTGAGCCACTGCGTGGGGTCCCACAGCGTTCTTCCGCCTGTTCACGCAGGCGCTACGTCTACTCCCTACGCAAACCTAGTGCGAAGTTTTGCTGAGACGCTGTCCAGTAGTCTCCTTGACTCCAAATCGTATCTGTTCTGCAGCATAGATGCTCCTCCTCCAGGAAGCCTTACCTGATCCACTGTGTTTTCCCAGTCGAGCTCCCTTCCTCGTGTGACTCAGTCCTCCTCCCTCCTTCCACACCCTTTGTTCGATACCTTGGGGAGGGGCCTGGGTGCTATAACTCTTGTGGCCATGAGAGGGCAGCATTGCCCAGGGAGCCAGCAGCACCAGGCTGGAGACCACCCTGCTGGCCCAGGGCTCACTGCAAAGCCCTACTGGGTGCCAGATCCCACTCTGCGCACTCTGCTTACTTTAGCTCATTGGAGGAAGGCACTACCGTGGCTGCCTTCTGTCATCCCCATTTTGTCTTCTTCCCCCCCTTTTTTTAGACTGTGGGTGTCAAGAGAGTTGAGTTCGTCATTCTCCATCCGGGCAAGCCCCTCTTTTGCTTTATTGAATTTCGCTCTTTTTTTGTTGAATGTTTTTGTTTATTTTTGAGACAAGCTGGGGGGACGGGCGCAGAGAGAGAGAGGGAGACAGGAACCGAAGCGGGCTCCATGCTGGCCGCAGAGGGCCCCGATGCGGGGCCCAAACTCACGAGTGGTGAGATCGTGACCTGAGCCGAAGTCAGATGCTTAGCCGACTGAGCCACCCAGGGCCCCTATTTAATTTCTCTCTTGATGCCCCTACTCGTCTCTGCCCCCCCCCCCCCGCACACCCACCCTCACTAACTCTGTGTTCTTTAATGTTCTTTAAGGTTTGCTTGTCTTTATGTCCAGAAATGATTCGGGGGGGCAGGGGTGGCTCAGTGAGTTAAGCGTCCAACTCTTGGTTTCGGATCAGGTCATGACGTCACTGCTCTGTGGGTTCAAGCCCCACATCGGGCTCTTCACTGCCAGTGGGGGGGCAAGACTTGGGATTCTCTCTCTCTCTCTGCCCCGTCCCCCACTTGCACTGTCTCTCTCTCAAAATAAATAAACTTACACTGTTTAAAAATTTTTAAAAAAATTGTTTTTAATTAAACAAAAACTGTGTGTGTGCGCTACCGATTTCCTCCCCTCCCCTTCCCCCCACCCACGCGGTGTTTCTTAGATCTAGCTCTCCTGCTCCTGCCCCCTCCGAGGCTCGCTTACCCTGACCTTAGACGCCACTGTCCACTGCTCCCTTCCTCCGACTGCGTCACGGTAATCACTGCCTCTTAGGGCCGCCTTCCTGGGCCTGCGGTAGAATTTCTCTGGGCTACTTACGCAGGGAGAGGGTGGCGGGGTCACTGGCATGCCCCTGCTTTAGGTCCAGCAGAACACAGAATTCCCGCCTCCCACACCCTTTTGCTAACCCCGGGAAGCTCCTGGCTTCCTCGTGTTTTTGCCGGCTCCATGGGGGCAGGTAAAGGAGGAGTGCTTTCACTATTGAACTCTCACTTTCTCCGGTGACCACTGAGAGCGTAGGAGCCTCGACTCACCCTTCTGTCTGCGATGTTCTCCCCCATTTTACCGTGACACAACCGAGGCTGAGGCCGAGGTCCAGGTGGTAGGAGGTACGGCCCTCCCCTTGACCTGCCCCTCTGATGACAATGATGGGTTCGTTTTCCGAGGAGTTAATGACTTTGCCGGCTGGCTCTTCCGTGTTCTCAGGGCAGTGGCTTGGTTAACCCAACAACATGCAAGGGGGGGGGGGGAGGTGTGAGGACCTGGGAGCCTTCGTAAAGGGGATTCAGGAAGGGTGAGCCTCATTGCTGGAGGCAATGGAGGAGCCTCAGGACGGCCAACCGGCCCAGTGACATTGGTGACCAGAGAAGAGGAAGCAGGAGGCCAGGAGACGCCGGGAACAAGGTGAAATCTCTACCCCTCATGGCCACAAGACCCTACCAAGTCGGCCCCTGCTCTGTCTTCTGTCCTGTCCCCCTTGCCCCCTCCAGCCAGGCTGGCCTCATCTGTTCCTGAAATCTCCTTCTGGCCCCAGGGCCTTGGCACTTGCTCTCCCTAACCGTCTGCCCAGAGTGCTCTCCCTGTTGATCTAGATCGCCACTGGCTGCTTCCTTCTCTTTCTCTTAGTTCCACAGAGGCCTTCCCTGACAATCTTATCTAAACAGTACAGGCCGCCCCAAGGCACTCGCTGCTTAGTCCCCGTTCAAATGTCTCCTCATAGCCCTTACGGTGATTTGAGATGATCTCGTTTGGAGATGAGGGTGATCCAGCTGTGACGTCTGTCACCCCATCAGTCTCCAGGGTGGATTGGGCAGATGAGACTGGCTAGGCCTTCCTCCCTCACTGCTGTGTGTCCCTCTTGAAGCTGCAAGCTGGGCCCAAGAGGACGACCTTCCCTGATGGAGGAGGACCATTCTTCCGTCAAGGGTATGCGAGGAGCTGTGCTCCCCCCGTAGAATCTCCAAACAAGCCCTCAAGGTTCCATTTGCAGGAGGACATAGGGTGGTCAGGCTTCCCAAGACTCCAGACGCATCCAAAGGAGGTGGTGCCTCATTTCTTTTTTTTTTTTTTTTTTCTTAATTTTTTAAATGTTTATTTTACTTTTTTAAGGGAGAGAGAGAGAGAGAGAGAGACAGAATGAGAGCAGGGGAGGGGCAGAGAGAGAGGAACAGAGACACAGAATCCGAGGCAGGCTCCAGGCTCCGAGCTGTCAGCACAGAGCCCGACATGGGACTCGAACCCACGGACTGAGAGATCGTGACCTGAGCGGCAGTGAGACGCTCAACGGACGGAGCCAGCGTTTATCTAATTCTTGACCTCTTTATGTCTGCCCCCGTCACCTGTGTTTGTCTTCCCCACCAGACTAGGCCCAGGGGCCACATCTGCCTCGAGCACCACAAATCCCAAACATTCAGAAGAGCAGCCGGTACAGGCTAGGCACCCAATCAGTGTTTGTGGAACGAATGGAAGAGGGAAGGAAGGCAGGCGTTGAAGGGGTCGCAGATCACTCACTTTCTGAGTGCTTCCCCTGTGCCCGGCACAGTTCACTCCGCCTTGCAGAGAAAGGGTCATTAGTGTGCTCATTTTACAGAAGAGAAAACTGAGGCACAGAGAGATCCCACCCCTTGCTTGAGGTCACACAGCTCGGGGTGGGAGCTCAACTTTTAACCTGCACGTTTTGCCACTTTCTTGTACTCTCTGTTCCGCAGCAGGAAGGCCTCTTGTCCCAACTAGCCCCCTATCCACCTATCACCCTGTGTCCCTCCCCTCTGCCAGCGGGGTTTTCTGTCTTCAAATAGAGGAGCCGTCTCATCATGAGACTTGCAAAGGCCCCTCTTCATCTTGAATGCCTCCCCATCTCTCCTTCCCAAAGGACATAAGGGAATTGGGGGGGGGGGGGCAGCGGTGGGGAAGGTGGTAAAATGTCCTATAACTTGTTTCAGCTGGTGGCGCCCTTGGAAGACGCACTTGTCTAGACTCATCTAACTGTACAGCTAAGTTCCGTGTATTTCTCTGTATGTGAATTACACTTCTATTTAAAAATCAATGAATTCTAGGATATCTTCAACAATCTCCTTCCACCTCTCCCGACACCAGCGTGTGACAGATACCGCTACACTCTCCCGCTTCACTTTACTCCTGCCTTAAATGTAGATATAACGTCTGGAGCTGCAGCAGCCATCTTGTGTCCATGAGGTGACAAGTTTGAGGGAAAGACTTAAGAGGGTATGCAGCCGCCAGCCCTGACTTTGTTGAACTCCTGAAACTTTAACAGTTGCCACTGACCTCCAGGCCTCCGTTACCTGGGGAAAATAAGGCCCTAATTGCTCAAGACCCTGGTTATGGGTTTTCTGGGAACGATCTGACTGTAAGTATCGGAAAACCCGAACTCACAGAGGTGTCGGCAAATCAGCAGGACGGATATGCACCCGGCCCACACATGTACGGTCATGCCAAGTGCTCGATGTTTTCGAATCAGCCCCTTGCAAAATAGTGGTTTGTTTTTCACACATAATATGAAAGTCTGGGGGTAGGTGGTAGCTTGGTGTTGGTTCAGCGAGCCAGTTACGTCAGGACCGCAGTTCTCTTGAACTTGCCCTCCTGGTTGCAAGACGGCTGCCTCTGCCCACACACCCAAGGCAGGAAGAAAGAGGCAACAACAGAAAGAAGCTGTGTCTGTGCCAGGAAAGCTCTCCCAGGAAACTTCCTGCTCCCTCCTCTCTCTCTTTCACCACCACCACCTCCCCCGCCTCCCCCAGCAAAGGTCTGCCTGCGTTTTGTTGTCCAGAACCAATTTCCACTCCGGCTGGGAGGTAGCCGGTGGGAACGGGGGAGTCGGGCTGACCTCAAGGGACGTGATCGGGCCTCAGAAAGAACGGGGCACTCTTTCCGGAGTGAAGTAGAAAGATCTTCAAAGTGTGTTATTAAGTAACAAAAAAAAAAAAAAAAAAAATGCGGAATGGTGTCTGCAGTTTGCCATCATCGAGTAACAAACTCCTGTGCGTATTTCCAGCACGTAGATAAAATAGCTTTACTCAGATTTGCAAGGAATTGTCTCAGGGACGGGGGAGCTCTGCGTGTCGGGAGGACAAGGCGGGGGGAGAGACTCGCTTTGCATTATGTCCCCTTTTGTACCTTTGAGGTTTGGTACTGCGGATTGGTATTACAGAGTCCGAAAATAAAGACAAATAGAAAAGTAAAACCAGCTTAAAAAGCCCTCCGTTTCCAGGGGTGCTTGGTCTGGGAGATTGCGCCCCATGCGCACAGCCCTCCACGGTTTGGGAAATCCTCCCCTGTTCCTCCTCAGCTTTCCCAGTATGCAACAGTTCTGCGGGGCCAGCCGGATAGAGAAATGCTTGTTTCTCAGATGGGGACACTGAGGCTCGGAGCGAGGTCGACATTGCCCAGGTCACCTGGCTGAAACCAAGGTACCCTGTCGGGTATCTGCCGGGACGCGAGAAGGACTGAGAACCAGGGAGGAGCCCCGCAGAGCCGCCCCCGCAGGGATCCGCAGACGGAACCACTCAAGGTGTTACTCACGGCCAAGCCCATCTGGAAGCTATCGCGGCCCCTCGTCCTGGGCTGCAGAGGAGGGGTGGGCAGGGCCCCCGACTCTGGGTGCAGCTGTTCCTCATCAAGACTGGTGCTCCGGACCCGGCTCCAGCCCTGGAAATCTCATTTCCCAGCCGGGCCGGGCCACCCCCCCCAACAGCCACCCTCCCCACTGGGACCTGAGCAAGGTCCCCAGAACAGCAGGCGGTGGGTTTCCAGTTTCCGGCTCGAAGTGCCTTTACCTCTCCGAGTTTCAGGTTTCCCCGGTTGTAAGGATTCAAGAGGCCAGTTCATGCAGATGGCTTGGCACAGTTAGCACTCGACAGACACGAACTGCTGTGATCTTCTGGTGTCCCTCCAGGCCGCACGGATAGGTGCCCAAATACCGTCAACAGCTCATGTGCCCAGCACTATCTGAAGCACTGAGTATAGACTAGCTCATCCAAACGTCACAACTGCCTGAGCTAGATGTTCCCATTGGTTCGGCTTTTCCGATAGCCCGGCTGAGACTCAGAGAGGTCGACTAACTTGCCCGCAGTCACACAGCCAGGGAAGGGCACAGCCAGGATTCGAACCCGGGCTACCTGTCTCCGGCACCCCCGCTCCAAAGCTCTCCCTACCCTGCCTCTGTGGACCCGAACCTCTTCAGCCTGATTTCTGATTCCTGGGGGTGCCTGTGACGGTGGCCGTGGCCTCAAGTGCCCTCCGTGGTTTCCGTGGACGTGGCGGGACGAGCAGCAGGAGAGCCACGTGAGGGGATAGTGGGAGTCTGAAGGCCAAAGTCTTAGGGAGGGTCTGTCAAGGTGAGCCCGGCACTAGTCTAAGCGTGACATCTCCCATTACCACCCCCATTTTGCAGATGGAGAAATGGGAGCCTGAGGAGGGACCAATGGGCTGCCCCCCCCCCCCCCCCCCCCCCCACACCCAGCCTGAGCACCGGACCAGGTGCCTGAAGCCTGGCTGGTGATCCACTCTGGCCTCAGCTCCCTTGTCTGTAAGTCCGGTTCGAACTCGGATGAGGACAGCCAGCAGCCAGTGGCTGTCCAGCCAAGAAGGCTGGCAGCGATTAAGGCCCAGCCGCGTGTTTCAGACAAGGGCGCCTTCTGCATTTTCGTCAAGTGGGGCATCAGGAGACCTGCCCAGGGCGCTGCTCTCCGGTGGCCGGGGCAAGATAGGAGGGGGAGAAGGAGCATCCTCTCGGGAGAGCAGTGGGAAGAGGTAAGGATGGGATGGGAGCCAGGGTGAGGCGGGGAAGCACAAAGAATGTGGGGGAAGCAGGTCCCCTCCTGGACCCTGGTGAAGGCCAGGGGTAGCAACTGGCCTTGGAGATCATCTCCATGTCCCCCACCCCGCCCCCTTCCCGATCTCCCCAGGCCCTCCAAAAATTCTGCCCAAGTAGTCATTCAGGCCTCCGTGATGATTTCTGCTCCTGTCTTCTCCTCCCGTGGGAAGCCATCCTTTTCAAGGGAGGAAAGCTCGGGTCCCTGCTGAAGGGGGCCGGACCGGGAGAGCCGCAAGGCAGAGAGGGATTGGGTCCATCCACGGGAGGGGACATCCAGCCCAGTCCCCAGCCCCGCTCCAGGCAGAGCATCGGTGAGGTCGGTGAATACTGTCCTTCGCGCTGGCCGAGGGGTAGAGGTTTAGGCAACAACAAAGCCAAGCTGAAAGCCGGAAGGGGCCTCGGGACAGATACCGGGTCAATGCTAACAGCAACAGTAACAAAAGCAATCGAATGGTAAAATGATGGTAATGGCAGTGACCGCTAGCAGTTATGAGCACCAGCTGCGTGCGGTACCTCTGGTCCACACCATAACCCCGGGACTGGGCCATCTTCACTGTGCAGATGAGGAAACTGAGGCACAGGAGGTTAAGTAGCTTGTCCAAGGACAGCGAGCTGGAAAGCAGGGGAGCCAGACCAGCCCCTTCCTCAAACAGAAGAGACAAGGGAGGCCCAGAGACGGGCCGGGACCAGCCCCAGGTCACACAGCAAATTCGAGGCAGGGCAGGGGCTTGCACGGGGCCCTTTCTCTCAGCGCTGTCTGTCCCTTGCCTCTGCTCCACGTCAGGCTCTCCAGGAGGGCAGGGGTGTGCCTCCATCCTTCCAAGGGCCTGTGGACTCAAGCCTGGGCCTCATTCTCCCAAGGGATACAGCCTCCCCTTGTGCCAAAGAAAAGAGAGCGACGAGACGAGCGAGGAGAAGCACGGGAGTTAAATCTGGGCTGAGACCCTGTCTTCTTTCCTCCTTTGGACACTCCGTCCTGGTGCCCTCAGAACTGGCGCCCGGATGAATCCTGGTAAGGAAGTCCTCCACCCCTCCCGCCGTTGCCCACCCAAACCTGTCCTTTGTCCCATCCCGGTCCCCTCTGCAGCCGTCACGCCCCGCCCCTCCCCCCTGCCCTGCCCTGCTCCGTTCCCGGATGACAAGCTCATTCCAGCCGCGGCACCTTTGTACTCACACTTGGCACATGCTATGCCCTCTGCCAGGAGCAGCCTTCGTCAGACCCTCGTGTGGCTCACTCCTTCCCCTCTCAGCTCAGCGTCGGGGGGGGTTCCTCCGACACCCCAATTCAAGGCACCACCCGGTCCCCTGGCCCACCCGCAGCTTCCTGACTTATTGCCTTCACGTTACTGGTCCTCATCTGAACCCCTCGTGTTTATGTGCCCACGTGTCCGGTGCCCACGTTCCCCGCTGGAACATCAGCTCCACGAGGCTGGGGACTTCCTCCTCCTCTGTTGGCCGCTGTGCCTGCAGCCCCCACCGTGATGCCGGGCGCATAGTGACATATGAAGGCACAGCCCAAGAAACGGCAGAGGTTGTTCTCAGGGAAAGGCTGTTCCCCCAAAGATTCTGCCCTCGGGGCGCCTGGGTGGCCCAGTACGTTAGGCCACGCGACTTCGGCTCAAGTCATGATCTCACGGTCTGTGGGTTCGAGCCCCGCGTCGGGCTCTGTGCTGACAGCTTGGAGCCTGGAGCCTGCTTCGGATGCTGTGTCTCCCTCTCTCTCTGCCCCTCCCCTGCTCATGCACTCTCTTTCTCTCTCTCTCTCTCTCTCTTTCTCTCTCATAAATAAACATTAAAAAAAAAAAAAAGATTCCACCCTTTGGGAAGCATCCTCAGTTTTCTCATCCGTAAAATGGGGCCGAAACCAGCAGTGCCTTCCTGGCTGGGTCATCATGAGGAGTCGGTGAGAGAGACCAGGCCTCTGCAGGGATCAGCCCAGTGCCTGCCAAGTGGTAAGTGCTCTTGAATATTAGCAGCAACTCGCATTATTATTATCGCTTGTTAAACCTTTTTTAATGTTTATTTATTTTGACAGAGAGAGAGAGAGAGAGAGAATGCACGTGTAAGTGCGGGGAAGGGCAGAGAGAGACGGAGAGAGAGAATCTGAAGCAGGCTCCAGGCTCGGCCTGGAGCCCGACGTGGGGCTCGATCTCACGACCCACTGTGAGATCACGACCTGAGCCAGAATCAAGAGTCAGACGCTTAACCGACAGAGCCACCCAGGCGCCCCCGTTAGGATTATTGTTGTCATTAGTCTCTTACCCTGACTCCAGGGTTGATGTCACGGCCGCCGTCTGGTGGTCCAATGAGGAGGGCTCCGGGACAGTATCCTCACCCCCCACCGTCTGCCTTTGCTGACGCCCATGTGGAGTGCCTTCCCTGACCGGACATCCCTTACCCATCCTGTGAGCCACCCCCGGGCAATGGTTAAGTTAGGGCAACGTTAGCAAGCCCAAAAGGTGAACGCACCCAACACCATAGAAGTTCGCTCCTCGCTCACCCAAAGTCCGACACAGGGGCGCTCAGGAAGTGAGAAGCTCGCTTCTCAAGCAATGATCCCAAGACCCAAGCTCCTTCCATCCCACAGCCCTGCCATCTTGCCCTGTGGCTCCGAGAGGTCCACGCCTGTGTGCGCCAAGCCCAGGGAAGAGGGAGGTGCGCCGTGGAGTGGAACTTGATCACGTGACCACTCCTGCCCGCCGGGGAGGCTGAGGACTATGGCCCAGCCGCACGTCTGGGTTCGCTCACCACCGGCTGGTTCGCGCTCAGGTGGGAGCGGACTTTCTACCTGGGATCCTCGGATCTTCCGGGAAGGGTTTGCAGAGAAGGTGTGGGCCAGACGCTTGGCCTGCTCTTTCTTGCACCGTCCTCCCCCGTGGAGGGTCCTTGTGTCCTCTCTGTTAGAGACGCAGGCGTAGGGAACCAAGATAACAGTCTGAAGCCGCCCACCTGCTTGACGGGTCGGAGGTGGGTTCCAACTCAAACTTGTGCGGAGCCAAAGTCTTACAGGAGAGGAGAGGACGGAGAAGGGGGAGGAGAGGTCTGCCTTCCTGTTCAGGGCGGCGAGGACTGAGAGGTGACAGGATGAGCTTAGGCAAGCTCGTGGCCTCAAGGACCCTGTGCACACTGCATTTAAAGCAGTCTTTGCGGCTTGTCCCTGATGCCCAGGAAGGTCCCCTAGCTGGACAGTTCCCCAAGCCTCCCCTCCGCCTCCCCTGTGAAAAGCCCAAACGATGAACAAGGCAAATGACAATGTGGTGCCTCCACAGGGTTTTCGTGGGGACTTGACAGAGATGTGTAGAAGCAGGAATGTTTTCGGCTACAAGTAACGCGAGAGTGAATGCCTGGGCTTGAACAGCAGAGGCTTATTTTTCTCTCTTAGGAAGGAGTCCAAAGATGGGGGTTCAGCAGCTTCCCCGGGTCAGGGATGATGACCCCCACCCCACCGCACCCCCCGCTCCCTCGTGGTTTGCAAGACTCTCCACCACCATGCTGTGTTCAAGACGAGATGAAGTGAGGAGGGGGGCAGTTCCAGCCACAGCCGGAACGAAACTCTCCTGCCAGACGACTTTAGTTTGTCTCCTCAGCTAGCGCTGGGTCAGGAGTCCCCCTTCCCCGGCTGTAGAAGAGCCTGGAAATTTCGGTCAGTATTTGGCCAATTGCGGGAGGAGGCTGATGCAAATGGGCGCTGGATTAGGCAACCCCAAGGCCATTCTTTTTGCCCTCAAGACTTGGTTCTTTGAGGCTAATGGGGAGGGGAGGGGAGGGGAGGGCAGGCATTAAAGGCAACCTCTTGCCACCATGACTTGAGAGGTCCTCTGGTCATGGAGCCAATTCTACGATGTTGCTTGAGATCCTAGATCCAGCAGTGCCTGAAGGCTGACCTTCTTGGATATAGCTCATACATGAGCAAATAGTAATAATAATAATAATAAACTGTTCCATTTATATTTTACATTTTGTATAACTATAAAACGTTAAATGCAACTATAAATTGTATTAAATACTTGATGGAGTATCTTATATATACAATGTCTATAATTTTATTTTATACAAAGCTATAGATATAGATTTTTGTTTGGGCCCCCCTAGGCCAGACTGAATTTCTTTCTCTTGAGCAAGAGGGGCCTCATGGAAGAGGAAATAGAACTCAGCTTAGTATGGGGCCGCCCAGGTTCCCATCCTGCTGCCGCCACGAGTTTGATTTGGGGGCGAGGCATCTCACCCTATGATTCATCTGCAAAATGGGCTCTTGTGAGGACCGAGCCAGATGTGAGATGCGAAAGGTCCTATCACGGCGTAGGCCCTCCACACACACTCACTGCCTCCCTCCTTCCTTCCGCTCACGTACGTGAAGTTTGAAGAAGCCAGACGCAGACTCCCCAGTGATGGCTTGCTGTGGCTTTGGTCAAAACCTCTCCTTCCTTTATGCCGAGTGCTCTTTGAGGCCAAGGACGGTGTCTGATTTATTTCCATATCCACAGCTCACAGACCATAGGTGCTCAGGAAACGTCTGAGTTAGGGCGTAGAGCACTTCACTCATCCACTTATTGAGCACCTTCTGTGTGCCAGGTACGTTTTAGGCGACGGGGATGTGAATGGCTTGGAGACCGTCAGTGCCCTCAGGGGCTCACAATCTAATGGGAGAGACAGAGAGCACACAGGCACCTTTAAAACACAATGCCAGGTAGTCAAAGCACCACGAAGAAACCACAGTGGGGAAGGGGATAGAGTTTATTTTACAGGGTGCCCAGGGAAGACCTCTCTGAGGGCAGGTGTTTGAGCCTAGCTAGAATGCTAAGAAGGTGGCCACCGGGGGGAACAGTGATCCAGACGGAGGGAACAGCAAATACAAAGACCCTCAGCTCAGGCTGGCCTTATGTGACCCGTGTGTGGGAAATGCCTGAATAAATGAATGAGCCGAATATAGCAACTCCTAGGCCAAGAACATTCCTCTCACACCAGTGTGAAATGAAAAAATACCCCACTTAGAAAACTAGGCCAATTTGAGATTTTTCTGTCACCCGTCGAACTTCATCTTGCTGCCAACCCTCTGCGAAAGGTTTCTGCCAAGGATGTGAAATCGGGGGCGGGGGGGGGGGGGCAGGTAGGGAAACGTGCTTTGCCCTCCAGAACTTCCAGGCTTGGCCTTCTTGCCTCTACCTGCCCCGTCAGCTCCACGGGGCACTAGGCCTTGGGCTCTGGCTTCCCACCCCCTTCCTCATCGATGCCCCCATGGCCCCTGTGGGGCAGGGACTATGTATGATCTCGGTTTCCAAAGGCAGACGCTGAGCTCAAGAAGGTGAAGTGGCTGGCCCAGGATCTCTCGGTGGGAAGGAGGAATGAGCCCCGGAGGTCCAAGGCCACAGCCCGGCGAGCCTGGCGCCCCTCCCCCACTGTCAGTGTGCACAGCCGTGCACCCTTAGGAGCTCAGAGTCTGCTCAGTGAGGGCCCAGGGCTCGGTGTCCCCGCATCTTCAATTCACTGCTAGCTTTGCCTGCCCCACCTGTGGGAACTGGAGCCCATCCCGTGGCTTTGCTGACACTCCGTTGTCCCAACCCGCAAAAAGGGTGCCAGAACACCTTGTCGCTCGTGTGGTCCCGGAGGCAGCGGCCTGGCCTTGGGGTGAGTCCTTGCTCAATGGCCCTTGTGGCAGCAACAGGAAGAATAGTGACAATTCATGCCCCGGATTAAGCCCTTGCTCTGAGCGCTAAGGATGATGTGTGTTGGTCTGAGATCATCCCCCAGCAACTGCATGAAGTAGGCCGATGCCATATTAAACCCATTTTGCAGATGAGGAAACTGAGGCTCAGAGAGGCCGGATGCAACTAACTCCAGAGTCTGTTTCCCACGCCTCTCTATCTCCCTGCCAATGTCACGATTACTGGAGAGAGGGTGCTGCAGAGAGGGGGTCACGAACGGCCTCTTGAAGGAGATCCCCCTACTCACCACCTCCTGGTCAGCTGCTGCCCCCACCCCCCATCACAAAGGCAGCAGCATCACAGGGCCAATGAACTTGTGAAAAACAGGTTTCCGGCCAAGGGCAGCTGCCAAGTTTACCTGAGCCGGAGGCAGGAAGCTCCGTGTCAGGAAGTACAACATACCCTTGGGCGTGAGGAAGGCCTCAGACAAAAGGGATTTGAATTGGGCTGTTCAGAGGTCTGGACAGGTTTCTAAGGGAAAGTTTCAGTTTTCAGTGTGGGGCGGTGGGGGAGGCCAGGGCCTAGGAAAGGGGGGGTGAGGTGGGGTCTCCTGTGGCCAAGATGACCAAACACCTGTGGCTTGCAGTCCAGGCTGGGCTCCCCCTGCTCTCAACCCCAGCTCCCGGGCCAGGAGGGAAAGTCATTCACGCGAGGCGAACAGAGCTGGAAGAGACTGTGCGGCCAGCAAAATGTTCCTTCTCCATGGCCCTTCCCTGCTCCGGACCTTTGCCTGTGCCATGACCCTGGGCCTGAGTGACTCCGCACCACCCCTGAGGGCCACCTCAAACGGTCCTTTACTAAGGAAGGGTCTCCTGACCCTGACTGGCTTAAGACCCTGTTACACTGGCCCATGGTTCCCTGGAGCCCCCTTCCCAGCATTTGTCACACTGGAATTCATCTTCTGTCTACTGTTTGCTTGGTATCCTTTTCTTGCCCTAAAATGTAAGCCCACAGGATAGTACTTCTCTATTGCTGAATTCATAGGGTGGAGCACAGTGCTGATCACATAGACAGGTGCTGGATGCGTGGATGGGTGCGTGGATGGGTGCTTGGGTGCATGGATGGGTGTGTGGATGGGTGCATGGGTGCGTGGATGGATGAATGGGTGCATGGATGGGTGCTTGGGTGCGTGGATGGGCGCGTGGATGGATGGATGGATGGGTGCCTGGATGGGTGCGTGGATGGGTGCTTGGGTGGTGGATGGATGCTTGGGTGCGTGGATGGGTGCATGGATGGGTGCATGGATGGGTGCATGGGTGAATGGATGGGTTCATGGATGGATGAATGGGTGCGTGGATGGGTTCATGGATGGATGAATGGGTGCGTGGATGGGTGCATGGATGGATGAATGGGTGCGTGGATGGGTGCATGGGTGAATGGATGGGTTCGTGGATGGATGAATGGGTGCGTGGATGGGTGCATGGATGGATGAATGGGTGCGTGGATGAGTGCATGGATGGATGCATGGATGCACGGATGGGTGCGTGGATGAATTCTCAGTAGATGGAGAGAGGATGCTAAGAACGCTTAAGGAAACTTACCCTTCTTTATGATTATTAAAAGTAACAATCATTACCGTCATGTACTATGATCTTTTGGGGTCTCTCCCTGAATCACTTCTAATGCTCACAAGGGACCGCACAATGAGGCGGGTGGTGATTCTTACTTGGTGAAGAGGTATAATGACTTGGACCCAGTCTTACAGGCAGGCAGTGGTCTGACACTTTGGTGATCACCAAGAGTCAACCATTTCCCTGAGACCTGATGTTGTTGTTGTTGTTTTAAAGTTTTTATTTCTTTATTTTGAGAGAGGGAGAGAGAGAGGGAGGGAGGGAGAATCCCAAGCAGGCTCCACACGGATCGCGTAGAGCCGACGTGGGGCTTGAACCCACGGAAACTCAAGATCATGACCTGCTCCAAAATCAAAAGTCGGATCATTTAACTGACTGAGGGGCCCCAGATCTGTTATTGTTTTAATCAGTTTAATCTGTTATTGTCGTACTGAATACAATATAATTCATCCATTTTATGTTTATAATTTGTTGCATTGTAACAAATTTAACACACCCGTGTAGCTACCCCTCTGGTCCGGCAGAGAACGCTGGCTTCCGTCACCCTCCAAAAACTTCCTTTGTGTCTCTTCCCAGTCAAACCCTTCCCTTCAGCTTCCCGGCCCAGGTACCCACTGGTCTGCTCTCTGTCACTATAGATTAGATTCGCCTCTTCTAGAGTTTCGTACGATGGAACCACTCAGGAGGAACTCGTTTGCTTCCTTTACTTAGTATAAGGTTTTTGAGACTCACCTGTGTTGTTCTTTGCATCTATCACTCACTCCTTTTTACGGCTGAGTAGTATTCCATCCACTTTGTTTATCCATTCACCTGTCAATGGGCATTTGGGTTGTCTCCTGTTTGGGGCAATTAGGAACAACGCTGTTCATAAGAATGTGCGCACACATACAGGTGGACGTACATCATTCATTTCTTTTCGATAAATACCTAGGAAGAGAATCACTGAGTTGTATGGTAAATATACGTTTAATTTTATAAGACACTGCCACACGGGTTTCCAAAATGGCTGTAGCATTCTGTATTCCCACCCGCCACGAATGAGAGTTTTAGTTGCTTCGAATCCTCACAGTACTCGTTGTCAATCTTTCTTATCATAGTCATTTCGGTGAATGTTGCTATCTCACTGCTTTTGCATTTCCCTGACGACCGGTGATTCTGAATACCTTTTCGTGTGCTTCTGTGGCATTTCTGTCTTTTCTTATTTTTTTTTTTAATTTTTTAATGTTTATTTATTTTTTGAGAGACAGAGACATGGCACGGGTGGGGGAGGGGCAGAGAGCGAGGGAGACACAGAATCCAAAGCAGGCTCCAGGCTCTGAGCTGTCAGCACAGAGCCCGACGCGGGGCTCGAACCCACGAACCGTGAGATCATGACCTGAGCCGAAGCTGGACGCTCAGCCGACTGAGTCACCCAGGCGCCCCTTCTGTCTTTTCTTTTGGTGAGAATTGATTCACAATTTTTGCCCATGTTTTTATTGGGTAATTTGAGAGCTTCTCTATATATCGTGGATAGAAGTCCTTGGTTAGATATGCATATTTTTTTAAGATTTTTATTATTTTTTTTTCAACTTTTTTTTGGGGGGGGGACAGAGAGAGACAGAGCATGAACGGGGGAGGGGCAGAGAGAGAGGGAGACACAGAATTGGAAACAGGCCCCAGGCTCTGAGCCATCAGCCCAGAGCCCGACGCGGGGCTCGAACTCACGGACCGCGAGATCGTGACCTGGCTGAAGTCGGACGCTTAACCGACTGCGCCACCCAGGCGCCCCGAGATTTTTATTATTTTTAAGTAATGTCTACATCCAACATGAGGCTCAAACTCACAACCCCGAGACCAAGAGTAGCACGCTCCTCAGACGGAGCCAGTCAGGGGCCCCTAGATACGTTTTGCAGACATTTTCTCCTAGTCTGTGACTTGCCTTCTCATTATCTTTTTTTTTTTTGAATATAATTTATTGTCAAGTTGGCTAACATACAGTGTATACAGTGTGATCTTGGTTTTGGGGGTAGATTCCCATGATTCATCGCTCCCATACAACACCCAGTGCGTATCCCAACAAGTGCCCTCCTCACTGCCCATCACCCATTTCCCCCCCTCCCCCGCTCACCTCCCATCAACCCTCAGTTTGTTCTCTGCGTTTAAGAGCCTTCTCATCGGGGCGCCTGGGTGGCGCAGTCAGTTAAGCGTCCGACTTCAACCAGGTCACGATCTCACGGTCCGTGAGTTCAAGCCCCGCGTCGGGCTCTGGGCTGATGGCTCAGAGCCTGGAGCCTGTTTCTGATTCTGTGTCTCCGTCTCTCTCTGCCCCTCGCCCGTTCATGCTCTGTCTCTGTCCCAAAAATAAATAAAAACGTTGGAAAAAATAAATAAATAAAAATAAATAAATAAAAAATAAGAGCCTTCTCATTATCTTAATCGTGCCTTTGGAAGAATAAAGGCCATACATCTCGATGAAGTTCAATTTGCCAGTATTTTCTCTTACGATTTCTGTATTGTGTCCTCTCTGAGAAATCTTGGCTAAAGCTGTTTTTTTTTATTTTTTTTTAATGTTTATTTATTTTTGAGACAGAGAGAGGCAGAGCATGAATGGGGGAGGGTCAGAGAGAGAGGGAGACACAGAATCTGAAGCAGGCTCCAGGCTCTGGGCTGTCGGCACAGAGCCCGACGCGGGGCTCGAACTCATGAACCGTGAGATCATGACCTGAGCCGAAGTCGGACGCTTAACCGACTGAGCCAACCAGGCGCCCCTAAAGCTTTTTTTTTTAACTCAACAACACATCACAAATCTCTTCCCCCTGCAATTTCATTTTTAATAGCGCCTTGATTTTCCAGCCCATGAACTTGGGTACTTGGGACTTGGTTTCCCATTCCCCTTCTGGAAGAGGAGTCCAGGCAGAGGGCCACTAAATCTTCAAGGCTGGACCTGTGGGGCCTCCTTCCGGTCTCTGTCCAAATTCCACCTTCTCGGTAAAGCCAAACACACATCCACGTGGCCATCCTGCTCAGTGTCTATCCCTCTAGCCCCGCCAGCCTGCCAGGGGGCCATTTGGTTCCCTGTGCTTCCCCAGGGCTTTAGAGGAAAGTGCCGGGGCATGTGGTTGGAACCCAATAAAGTAGAGGTAAACAATAAAGAACAAAAATGAGTGAAACGATATTGCACGTGGAGCGCTGGGCATTGAGCCTGGTGCATGCAGAGTGTCACTAAACGACACCGGGGTGACCGAAAGAGGTTGCCGTGGTCGACTGTTGCATCAGCCAAGGTACAGGCAGGGTATTCGTATCCTGGGGCTGCCGTCACCAAGTCCAGAAGACTGGGTGGCTCACAACAACAGAAATGGATTCTCTCACAGCTCCGGAGGCATCGGCGTGGGCATGTGCCCTCTGAGACTCTGGGTAGAAGGCTCCCTTGGCCCTCCCTGGCTTCTGGTGATTGCCCCCAATCTTGCAGCTCCTTGGCTCGTGCCTGCATTGCTCCCATCCCTGCCTCTGTCCTCACATGGCGCTCTGCCCTCGAATCGTCATGCCTCCCTCCTGCAAGGACACCAGGCGTGTTGGATGGTCTCAGCTTAACTAATTACCCTTTCTCCAGACAAGGCCGCATTCTGGGGGTTAGGATTTCCGCATGTGTTTGGGGGAACAGAGCTCAACCCAGAACAGTGGGGCTCTGCTGCTGTGACAACGGCCAGCACGATACAAGACGGAAAGTTTTTTCTTTCTCATGCATCTAGTCCAACGTGGGTCATCAGGGAAGCCCATCGAAACTTCATGGGGGACCCAGAATTTCGGGACCACGTGAGGTTGCCGCGCTCTTAGCACAAAGCTCCGGGTTCTCTGCGGTAGGGGAGGGAAGCACACGGGCCACGCGACCGTTCTTCAAAGTTACCATTCACATTTGAGTGGTCAAAACGAGTCACGTGGCCATGCCTGACTTCAAGAAGGAGTGTCTGGAGGGACCAGAGACCTGGAATCCAAGCACTAGAGATCTTCACACAACTGCCATTACATACTTGAGTCCGCACGATTATGTTTACATTTAAATGCTGATAGTTCCAGAAAACCTGAAGGATGAGTCCACTTGGGATACGGAGGGACGGTAGGGAGAACCAAGGGGAAACAGGATGAGTCACAAGTCACATTGCGACCACCAGGATGTGAAAGGGGATCCCCTGGATATTGAGTCCTGCCTGGGATGCTGACATAACATCTCCTTGCATCTTCGCAATGACTTTGAGGGATAAATAGCCCAACGTTCGTAGCAATTAGCTGAGCGAAAGAAAAGAGCCGACCTGAAGCTGCATCAGCTCTTCCTGTGTAACAAACCATTCAGCGGCTTCAAGCAGCAAACCTGGATTATTCCCCATCTTTCGGTGGGCCGACTAGATGATTCTTCTCCTTTGGGCTGGGTGGTCCAGGATGGCCTGACCAGGCATCCGCGGTTGCTCCCACGTCAGCTGGAGTGCCAGGATGACACGACCACCTGGCTCATCACCCCGCAGGCTAGCAAGGCTTGTTCCCACCCGGGTCCCCCAGGGTCCCAGGTGAGCCAGAGAGCAAGCCCCAGCCCACAGCCCCTTTCCAGCTGCCTCACATGGGAAAGGGTTGCATTGGCCAAAGCAAGTCACATGGGCAAACCCAGATTCAAGGGAGGGAGAAATAGACTCCGCCTCTTTGTGGGAGGAGCTGCAAAGTCACATTGCAAAGGAGCGTGCTCGCTCCTGGGGTGGGAGGAATCTAGGGTCAGTTTTGCAAGCTACCGTGAAAACAAAGCCCCGTGTCCCAACAACAAGGAATCGGTTAAGAAAATCCTGGCAGCGCTCCAGCAGCGGCTTTTGCTACCATTAAACATGTGCTTATAAGAGAAATGTCTGCAGAGGAAAGTCGTTCATACTGTGCTGTTAGGTAGGAAGAGCCGGCTATAAAACAAGAGCATCATTTCACAGCCCTCGGATTCTACAGAGTGAAGCCTGATGACACCAAGGGGTGGCAAGAGTGTGGAGCAAAGAAACCCTCATGTCCTGCGAGCGGGGAGGTAACCCGGTGCAGCGGATTGAAAGCACAATTTGGCGATCTCTTCGTAGGCACGCGGGCTGGTGGATAAGATAGCGGCAGGAGACTGGTTAGGAGTGACAGAGAATTGAATGGACCCACATGTCCATCCGCCAAGGACTGGGGAAATAAAAAGCGATACAATTCTAGGCTGCAAAGCTGCATAGCAGTGAAAAGAAAATGACCTAGTCACAAGATCTGTATGTGTAATTTAATTTGGATAGATCTGGAAACCATAAGGTGCAGGCGGAAGACTACGTACATCTTACTGCCATATATATTTTAATTCTGAAGGCACCGAAAGAGTGTATATTATTTCTGGACACGTATATATGTGCTGTCAGCACGGAGTCAGATGCGAGGCTCGAACTCAGAAACCGTGGGATTATGATCTGAGCGGAAATCAAGACCCAGACGCTTAACCGCCTCAGCCACCGAGGCGCCCTAATATTTTACTTCTTTACAAAATCCAGAACTGGGGCGCCTGGGTGGCGCAGTCGGTTAAGCGTCCGACTTCAGCTCAGGTCATGATCTCGCGGTCTGTGAGTTCGAGCCCCGCGTCGGGCTCTGGGCTGATGGCTCAGAGCCTGGAGCCTGCTTCTAATTCTGTGTCTCCCTCTCTCTCTGCCCCTCCCCTGTTCATGCTCTGTCTCTCTCTGTCTCAAAAATAAATAAACGTTAAAAAAATTATTTTTTTTAAATAAAATAAAAAATCCGGAACAAACACGCAAAATGCTGGCATGTGCCCACTCCGAATGATGGATAGATGGGGTTGTATTATATTACCCTGTGCACGTTTCTGATTTCTTTTTTCAAAAGATAAATCCAAAATAAGTAAAATACAATGAAACACAATTTAAAGAAGATTCCAGTGTGTGTGTGTGTGTGTGTGTGTGTGTGTGTGTGTCTGTGCTAGAAAACCCACCCCCAAAATACACGCATCTATGTGGAGAGGGAAATGGTAAGTGGGAAATACTCCAAAACGTGAGCTATGGTTTTTGCCTCTAGCTGATGACAGCACAAGCTGTTTATTTTTTTCCTTTTGCTAACATGTATTTTCTGACTTTTCTATAAAGGACGTGCTGTGCTTGTCTGGTAAAAACAAACAAAATATATAGGGGCCTGTTGGTTCTCTGGGTCACAGGCTTTTCTGGACCTCCGCGGGGTCCCAGGTTCAAAAATAGATCTGCCCTCTGACCTGGCAGGCTCATTCTTCACATCCTGGAGCGAGTGCCAGACGCGGGCTCAGAGGCAGCCTGAGAAAAGACGGGCAGGGTGGTGGCCCCGGCTGAGCAGCGCGGCCACAAGGAGGCCTGTCCTCTACCCTGGGCCCGTCAGCCTCTGGGGCGGCCGAACCAGGACACTCCCCTTGTTCAGAGGGGAAACTGAGGCCCGGGTGGTTGCCCCCGGGAGGGACAAGCGTTGCTAACCGCAGATGTAGTTGTATCTGACCCCATCTTGCCAGGACCACGCTAGGTGACTTTGGACAAATCCTGAAACATGTCTGGGCCAATTTCTTTGGCCGCCTCAATGGAAATAATCCATAAATATATATATTTAAAGTTTATTTATTTTGGGGCGCCTGGGTGGCTCAGTCGGTTGGGCGTCCGACTTCAGCCAGGTCACGATCTCGCGGTCCGCGAGTTCGAGCCCCGCGTCGGGCTCTGGGCTGATGGCTTGGAGCCTGGAGCCTGTTTCCGATTCTGTGTCTCCCTCTCTCTCTGCCCCTCCCCCGTTCATGCTCTGTCTCTCTCTGTCCCAAAAATAAATAAAAAACGTTGAAAAAAAAATTAAAAAAAAAAAGTTTATTTATTTTGAGACAGAGAGAGAGAAAGGACGAGAGAGGGACAGAGAGAGAGAGGGAGAGAGAGAGAATCCCAAGCAGGCTCCTCACTGTCAGAGCAGAGCCCGATGCTGGGCTCGAACTCACAAACCCCGAAATCGGGAGTCGGCCGCTCTGAGCCATCAGAGGGTCTAAAGGACATTTTCATGCCAAGAGATGCTGGATCTTCCCAACGATAGCAAGGATGATAACACCTACCAACGCTTGGGCACTGACGTGCCAATTACTTAAATGGCATTTTCTCATCCTACCCCTGCAGCTGCTATCGAATGGAGTCGAGTCAAGCCGTCCCCACTGAACCCGCCCAAAATTGTACACGCATGAGGGGCGCCTGGGTGACTCGGCCGGTTAAGCATCTGACTCTTGACTTGGGCTCAAGGTCATGATCTCGCGGTTTGCGGGATTGAGCTCTGCGTCAGGCTCTGCGACGACAGTATAGACAAAGCCTGCTTGGGATTCTCTCTCTCTCCCTCTCTCTCTCTCTGCCCCTCCCCTGCTCTCTCACACACACACACTCTCTCTCTCTCTCAAAATTAAGTCACTGTAAAAAAAATGTACATATGTGAATAAAATCGCACTGCCGTTGTTTAAAACCGCGAAGTGTTAGCCGCGTGGTTAGAAACTGCTGTTAACTGGGACACAGCCTCGGCCCCGCCCCCAAACCACCCCCACCTTGCTAAGGAGGGACTGTTCTCCTTTTTCAAAGATGGGAAAACGGAGTCTCTCAAACGAAAGTGGAATCAAGATCCAGTGCCAGGAGTGAGGGGCTCGTAACTGATAGGCCTGGGTCACAGGAGTGACCTCAAAACCCAGCCTCAGGTCCCTTCCGATTCATCAGTTGTGTTGCGGTTCTGGGTCCGGGGTGGCAGAAAGCGGAGGCAGGAAGCAGTTGACAGACAGACCATTGTCTTGAGTGGAAAGTCTCACGGAGACACCGCGATTCTCGCTGCACGAGATCCGCCCCTCGACCCCTGGGGACGCTGACAGGCCACCCCCGAGGTAGCCAGCAGCCCCCGAGCCCCCTGCCAGGGCTTGCCGCACTGCCATAGTGGCCCCCACCAGGCGCCCAGGCGATGTCCTCGGGACTGTGCACAGCACAGTGCGAGAGGCTTCGGGGGCGCCCCCAGGCTGCCCCGCTTGCCACCCTCGGTTATCACCCTGGGCGTTGACATGCAGGGAGCAGAAAAGGAAGGGGGCTGGGAAAGAGCTGGGTTGTGGGGATGAGGCCCAGAGTGGGAGACTCGGGCCGGTGGCTTCATCTTCTTCGGATCCGAGCCCTCGGGGAGCCCCAATTCGGCACGTGATTCTCCAGGAATGATCTCGTTCCCCCTGTCTTTGTTCCCAGGAGCGGGAAGATCAGTGCTTCCAGGAAAAGAGATTCCAGGGCTCGACTTGGGGCAAGTTGCCTCCTCCTCTGGGTGTGTTTTCTCACAAACTAAATGGGAGGTAAGGACGGGGGGGGGGGGGGGGGCGGGACAGTGGCGGCAGAGGAAACCAGTTCACTGGGCGAGTGGCCAGCACCTGCCTCCTTCTAGTCCCTCTACCCCAGAGTCCCTTGAGAAGCACCCTACCCCTCCCTCAATCCCTTTCGGTCCCATGAGGTTGACCCCACCCAAGGGCACCAGGGCTGGGCACATGGCCCAGCCTGACCAACCAGAGCATCTCAACCCTCTGGCTACAGTATTTGGTTCAGGAATGTCTGTGTGACCCAAGCCAGAACTTTCCCAAGAGCTATCAGGAAAGGGGCATTCTGCCTCAGGGCAGAGGGATTGCTAAATTGAGAGACTGGAACTGTTGCCACCAATGACGGGGGTAAAGGTGGTGGGAACTGTCAGAGGATTAAGCCAACAGGAAAACAAGGGCTTAGAGCTGAGGAAGAAGAAAAAAGGAGGATTCCTAATAACATCTGAGCATCTGGATCCAGCTATGCCTGAAGCTAGAAACCCCCGCGCTTTTCAGTAACGTCGGCCAACAAGTTCTCTTTTTGCCTAAGCCATTTGAGCAAAAGCCAAATTCTCCAGGTGGGTTGAAGGATTTTCTCCATGCTCTGGCTCCATGATGACGACAGGTTAGCAGAGGGAAAATAAACTGGGGAGAGGGGGTGGTTGTTTCACATATTTGGAGACAAGACCCAAATAGACATACCCGAGACAGAAACTTCCTGTTGCCCCTGCCCTGGAAAGGGTGACTTCCTTAGCCTCCACTTTGGGACTCCAGCTCCAGCCCCCACCCTAGAGTGGTGACTATTCATTCAACAAACGCTCGTGAGAACCCACTATGAACCTGACCCTAGGCCAGGCAACAGACACAGAAATGGAAAGGTGGTCAGTGACCTGGAAGGGTTTTCAGACTAGAAGGGGACAAAAGTCTGCAAACAAGCCTTCATAATGCAGGGTGACGCTATGACGGGGGACACACAGGCAAGGAGCGTGGGGATCCCAGAGGTAGACGGCCTATTCCTACTGATGTAGGGAGGCCATGAAAGAAGGCTTCCCGGAGGAGGTGGTGAAGCCTGAGATAAGACCCAAAAGACAGGCAGAAGGAAAACCAGCGACTAAAGGTGGGAAGGATTGTCCAAGCAGAGGCAACCTGGAGAGTGACGGCGGGGACATGATGACATTACTGGGCTGCCATGGATGGAGCACTTAGCATGTGCCAGGCTCCGTGTTAAGTCTTTTGCGGGGATCAGCTTTTTCGTCCTTTTGACAACCCTATCGGGTTACTAGCATCCACCCCATTTGACGGGAGCAGAAACTGAGCGACAGGCAGATTAAGCACACGTTTGGAGGCGAGAAAGCCAACATTCCAACCGAGACAGGCTGGCTCTGGAATGTCCAGAATAGCGAAGAGGGGGCAGGGGGAGAGAGAGTTACAGGATCACACTGGAAGAGCAAGTGTGATTGGTGGGGGAGGAGAGGGGGTGCGGGGGGGGGGGCAGGGGTTACGGGAGGCTCCTGTCCCCCCGGCGAGACTGGCTACCTAGTTTGAGGGGTCCAGCGCAGAACGAAAGTGCCAGATCCTTCGTTCAGAATTTCCTAAGAATCTCCAGACAGTGACAGCAGAACATTACACAGAACATTACCCTTCCAAGCGTGGGCCCTGTGTGACCGCTGGGGTCGCACGCCCACGAAGCCAGCCCTGCTCCCGGGTTTCCGTCCCGGGTGCCTGGAGAAGATTGGGCGGTTACCAGTGACCGAAGAGTCCAGAAGTCCGTTTGGGGCCCCCCGGGGGGGGGGGGCAATAGAAAATGGGGAGTTCTGTTTGAGGCCTTGAGGTCCAAGTCCAGAAGGCGGATGGCTCGGGGTCTGGCGCTCACAGGTGAGGTGGGGGCCATGGGTCCGCCCGCAGTGCGCCCAGGATACCAAAGGCCCCTCCGGCTACAAAGTTCCGTGCTGCCTTCAGCAGCAGCACTTGCCAACGGACCCCGGATGATGTCTTTCTGGGTCCCTTTCTGGGTCCTGCCACCAGCTCCCTCCTGCAGCCACCCTGGCACCAGCTGCTTCTCCCGGGGATGGCTGGCTCCCATTTTTCCGAGGGCTGGGGGTTCCTTTTGTAAGCCCTCGGCCTCCAGGCTAGATTTGTGTCCAACCTCCCTCAGACACCGGCCTTGGGGACCTGTGTTGAAAGATCCTCAGCAGCCTGGCAGTGTGTAAGCTTTCCCTGGAGCTCACCTCTGCGAGATCCCCGGGAGACGCGGGTAGGGTCTGTTGCACGCTCTCACCGTGAGGAGGAATCTGCAGCCCAAAGCGGTCAGCCACCTGCCCCCATGTCCGTGTCAACCGGGATTGCTTGTGTCAGCGCAGCCCCGCGGAGGCTCCCCAGCGTCCCAGCCTCCTGCTCCACGTCGGCCGGACCCGGAGAACCCGGCCCAAGCACTGCCTTCGTTCATTCACTCACCCTGTTCCTTCATTCGGCAGATTATTTCCTAAGAACATACTACGTAACAAACACTGGGGGCGAACAGAGAGAGATGAGTGGTTAGTGACGCAAGTAATTAACCTCTTAGCACCTTGAGAAGGGCTAAGACGAAGGGTGGAACGGTGAAAGGGGGCTCAGGGGCCGGGGTGGGGAGCGTGTGGCAGTCCCCTTGGCTGTAGCGTTTCCCAGCCGTGGCTACATCAATGCACCTCCCGTCCTGTGTGCTCTTCTTGGGACAGTGACCTCCGTCGAAGGGTGTGGTCTATGTTCCCTGCCTTGAACTGGACAGACACCGATAGAATACGCCAGAAGCTCCGCTCAATGACTTACCCAAGTCTAGGTCTTGTAGTGCAATGTGACTTCCACCTGGCCCTCTGGGGACAAGCGCCTTTGTAGCCCTGAGTGGCCCTGTCATGCTTTGGGTCATGAGAGACCCAAGCAGACGGCCCAGCTGAGCTGGTCTTGAATTCCTGACCCATAGAAACCCTGAGAGGTAATAAATGTTTGCGGTTTTTTTTTTTTTTTGACGTTTATTTATTATTGAGAGACAGAGAGACACAGAGCATGAGCAGGGGAGGGGTAGAGACAGGGGAAGACACAGACTCTGAAGCAGGCTCCAGGCTCTGAGCTGTCAGCACAGAGCCCGACGCGGGGCTCGAACTCACAAACTGCGAGATCATGACCTGAGCCGCAAGTCAGTCGCTTAACTGACTGAGCCACCCAGGCACCCCCGCCCCCAATTGTTATTTTTGTTTTAAGCCACTGAGTGTTGGTGTAATTGGCTGAGGGCAACAGTAACTGGAACACTGCTGAAAGGTGGGGGTGAGGGTGGGTGGACAGAGACAGCAGCATGTGCAAAGGCCCCGAGGTGAGAAGGAAGCACTGAAATGAAGGTGCAGAGGCTGCCAGGGCCATCTCCCAGGCTTTCCAGACTCTTCCTTTGATCCTACCCACATTTCTCCAGTAAACAGGTAATCCTGTTTCCTCTTCTGTACAGAGATCCATGAGTGTAATAACGGGACCATGGGAAGAAAATTACATCTCGTGCAGTCATTCATTCTCTCCATCAGGAAGATTAAATGCACGAGCCTGCCCTCCTGCCCCGGCTCCAGGCCATGCATCTCCACGCTGTGTGACTTCGGGCAAACCACTCTCCTGCTCTGTAAAATGGGGACGATCGCGGCACCGGCCTTGTTGGGCTCGCACCGCGGGGCTCCACCAACACAAGACAGTCGCCCTGCACTCTGGGCTCACCGGTGCCAGACGCCAGGATAAACCCGTGGCCGGCATGGACATGCGTCTTCCTCGCAAGGTCGGGGGTGGTGTGACCCCATTTACAGCCGAGACAACTGAGGCAGAGGTGGGCAAGCAGGGTCGGGAGCACGCAGGAAGTTCAGCGAATGCTGGTGGCTGATAACCAGCTGCCTTTCCTTTTCCTGCCAAAGCCCCACACACCTGGTTTAATGTCCTCAGTCCCCCGGATGCGCCCCTGGTTCCCCCTGCCCCCAAGCAGCCTGCCCCATTCAAAACTCCCTAGGATTTGGGAAAACAAAGGGTAAAAAAACAATAGCAAACAGCTGGGGTGGGGGGGGTCCACTCTGGGAAAAGCAGCAGAGAAAGGCGGAAGGCGGTGCCCTGGAGAGAGATGCAACCACTCCTGGGTACCTCTTGCCCTCCGCCACCCTCCACCCCCCGCCACGTCCCCACAAAACAAGTCCTGTCCTGCTCTCGTGGGCGGTACATGCTGGTGGTTTGGGGGAGGGGAAGTACACAGTAACTATGACGCTGATAACAGCTATAGAAAGTATTTATGTAGCGCTCACCCTCCGCCATCCCTGCTCAAACTCACTTAATTTTCACACTCTGTGAAGTGGGTGGTGTTATTTTCCTCGGTTCGCCAAGAGGAAACAGAAGCACAGAGAGGTTAAGCGACTGGCCCGAAGTCACACAGCTGGTCTAGCCAGGATTTAAACCAGGAAACAGGTAAACAAGCGAAACAGAAGGTCCTCAGTTTCCAGGCTGAGGACTCACATACATTCAAGAGATGGGGTCTACCCCGCTGGGGCAGGATGTGGACGCATAACATCGTCAGCCGGCCACCCAGGAGCCGGGGCGGGGGAGTCAGCCACCTCTGACCCCAGGGCTAGGAGAGACACTTCTTCACCAGAAGCTATTCTCCAAGCAATCCATTTCCTCCCCTCCAGCCAGATGCAGTCCTAGAACAGTGTGCCCCGGGACAGGACAACCCCTCATTGCTGTCACATCTGCTGAGCAGGGCCACCCCAGGGCACAACATCCCCCAGGCCCCACGGGAGAAGGGAGGAAGGGAGCCAGCTCCCTGCTGGGAGCGCCGACTTCCCTGGCCTCGCAAGGAATTTCTCTTTCTCTAGAAACAGATTGGACTCTCTGCCTCCTTCCAAGCCTCACCCCTCTGCCCCCCTCCTTTTGCTCTCTCCGGGGGTCACTTTGCTCATGTTCCAATGTTCCAAGCACTAACATGGAATCGGAGTGTGTGGGTGGGTGGGGGGCGGGGGAAGGTAGAGGGGGAGAGGGAAGGGGAAGGGGAGCTGAAACTTGAGATCCCAGCCTTGGGGGGGTGGGGGGGAGGTTGGAGAGAGACAGAGAGACAGACAGAGACAGGAAGAGAGGGTTCACCCGGGTTTGGTTTTCCGAAGCAGGCAGCTTTGGGGGTTTGGTGTTTGTGTCTGTGCGTGTGTGCGTGTGCGTGTGTGTGTGTTGTTTTCTTTCTCACAGGGAGGCCAGGCCTCCCCTGGATAGCAGATAACTCAGAGGCGAGGCCAAGCAGAGAGAGCAGGCCCGGTGCACGGGGACCGGGCAGCCTCCGGCCGGAGTGAGGAGGAAGGAAGGGAAAGGGTTAGGGGGTGTCTGCGGGGGCGGGGAGCAGAGGCGGTGGGAGGAAGCCGCAAGTATAAATAGCTGCCCTGGACAGAGCTCGGCCAAAACAGGGGTTTGCAGCTGCGGAGGCTCGGTGGGCAGGCATCCCGGGCCCGGAGCCGGGCGGAGCGCCGGGGTGGGGGTGGGGGGGGGCCCTGACCCGACACCCGTCACCATCGCCGCATCTCCGGATGCTCTCCCGGCCGGCCATGCTGCTGGGCGGCCTCCTCCTCCTCGCCGCGGCCGCCGTGACTGTGGCCCAGCGGAGGGGGCAGGAGGCGGCCGGGCGCCGCCGGGCGCACCGCGTCCAGCACGGCCAGTGCAGCTACACCTTCGTGCTGCCCGAGCCTGAACCCTGCCCACCCGAACCCGAGGCCTTCGGGGGCTCCAACAGCCTCCAGAGGGACTCGCCCGCTGCCGCTGCACTGAACCTAGGGGACTGGCCGGCCCAGCGAGTGCGACAGCTGGAGAAGGTGCTGGAGAACAACACGCAGTGGCTGCAGAAGGTAAGGGCGGGGCCTACCCAGGGGGCGGTGGGCGGCACGGGGGCCTGTCCCCACGGACGGGGGAACGTCCTCCCTGGAGGCCTTCCCGGCACAAAGGCCAGGCCCAGGCAGCCATTGTCTCTGAAGTGTACAGATTGGGGTAGTGAGGAACAGAGAGGGGCAGGGATGGCCCTGGTGCCGCACAGCATGGCTAGGCAGGGTCAGGGCTGGAAACCTGGCTCCCTCACAGCCATTCATTCGCTCATCCAATAGAAATCCACGGAGCTCGATCACAGGCCTGGCCCATCCTGGGTGCCAGGCATGTAACAGTAAACAGAACAATACGTCCCCTGCTGGACTGGTGGGGGAAAGAGGCCAGAAAGAGATGTGCAATAAAAATCTGCTATGTGAGACGGTGAAGGAAAATGAAGGAGGGAAGACGGCAAGCAGTGGTGGGCTGGCTATTTGAGGCCAGGTAATTCGAGAGGACTTCTCGGAGGAGGTGGCGTTTGAACCCAGAAAGCAAAGTAAGGTAACGGAGCGGCCCACGCAGGTACCTGCGGGGAGGGCGTTTGCTACAAAGGGAGCAGCAACGGCTGTGAGGTGGGAATGCTGTCAGGGTGCCTGGGGAACCGGGGGGACCAGTGCTGCTGGAGCAGAGAAGATGGGAGAAAGGGGTGCACCAGGAGATCTGAGAGGGGAGGGGAGGCAGGTCGTGTCGGGCCTTGGGAGCCACCGCGCGGGGGGGGCGGGGCCCACTCTGGCCCTCTCTTGCTCTGAGCATCAGAGCCAAGTGCATGGCTTTGAGCAGGGGAGACACCCCTGACTTGCTTTGAACAAAATACACTGTAGGGGGCAGGGGGCAGGGTGCATGCGGAGGAGAAGGCTGCTTAGCCACCGGGCAAGAGGGAAGAGGGGCCTGGAGCCGGACTGGGCCGGGAAGATGAGGATTTATTCTGACGGAGGAACATCGGTCCTGCTGATGAATTGGGTACTGGGTGGCAGCGCGTGAGGAGCTGCGGACACCCCTCACTGTTTTGGCCCAAGGTCAGGGCCACTCTAGGGCCTTTTGCCTTCGTGCTTTCTGTCGACACTCAGCACCCGCCGTGTGCCAAGCCTTCAACAAGGCACCGAGTACAGAGGCGAATGAGGCAGGTTTGGCCCTGCACAGGCATGGGGGCGGGAAAGGCGTCCGTGGGTTCCAAGATCAGGTTGGCAGGAGCCTCTAAGTGGCGGCAAGGAAGGGAGAGAATGAGCCCCGGGCCGCAGGTGCAGAAGACGGTCTGAGCAGTGGCACGGGGTGGAGGGAGGTAGACTGCTTCCTAGAGCCTTCAAACGGATTCAACAGTACACGGTGCCTCTCCAAGCATCAGTGCCTTCTTACTCCTTGGTGTCTAAATTGCTCAAAGCATGTGCCCAAGCAGCAAACAGTGTCCACTCCCCTGATACGTGCATATTTACTTAATATTTTTGCACACGTACCCATATTAATATACGTCCAGGGCATAAAACAAAATGAAATGGAACCTTCCATTTGCAAAAAGATGATGTACGAAATCACGTTCGTTGAAGTTCTGATAGTTTCCCCTGCTTTCCGAAGGATTGCCTTGAGCACACCCTGGGTTTATCTATCCCCAAGGTGGAGAGACTACCCTACACGTATCCAACCAAACTGCTTTGTGCATACTCACATATACACTCGTGTGCACCCACACTTAACCTCCTGTCTTATTCTTGCCCTAACCATCTAGCTCCTCAGCCCCCAACTCACCATCTTCTCTTTGTCCCTTGCCCACTTGCCCTCCCTCTCACCTGCCCTGTCGGCTTGCCACATCTCACCCCTAGATCCCTCCTGAGGGAGTTCTTGGCCTCACGCACTGGAGCCAACCCAGTGGGGGCTCCGTGCTGCTCTGAAATCTGTGTGTTTCTGGTTCCACGAGGGCCATTTCAAACCTCACCTCCACCTCAAGCCTCCGTTTTTATTGTCCCCCACCCTCCCACCAGACCAATGGCCCCCTGCTTCAATGAGAAATGAGGACAAAGGGAGAGCCACTCTTCAGTTGCCTGCCCCACACCTGCAGGTTCACCCGTACGTCCACCAGTCCCCAGAGCCTTTCTCCAGCTCAGAGGGTAGGGGTTCCTCTATGGGCCAAGGTCACTCTTCCTTTCTAGGATGTAGATCCCATCCCCCTGCAGCCCCTGAACCTCCCCAAGCCAGCTGTCCCCTTCTGTACTCCCCCTCTGCTGATTCTTCCCCCTTCAGTGTTTAGTCCCATATAAGTATCTTCCATGGGGGAAAAAAAAAAAAGAGAGAGAGAGAGAGAGAGAAAGAGAGAGAGAGAGAAGGAAGAGTAGAGCAAACAAGCCTCTTATCCAACCTACACTATCTGACTTCTGGCCTGGGTCTCAGAAGTCCACACAGTCTGCCTCCACTTCCTCACATCCCACTTACTCCTTCCCCCAAAAGTCACCTCCCACATCCAATGGCCATGGCTCGGTCTTCATCATACTTGGTCTCCTGACAAATTCAATGTTGCTGACCAGCACCATCCTTCCAGAAACTGTCTCCATCAGCAAGCCCTCATCCACCAAGCATGCCTGCTCTGACCTACCTCCCTACCCCTTCCCCTACCTTGCCCCACTCTGGACCACCTCCATCTCCTACCTGGGCGGTCATCATGGCAGCCACCCTGGGCTCCCTGTTTCCACCCTGGGCCCCACAGTTCATTCATTCAGCAGACAGAGGGGTCCTAAGTTAGATCCTGTCCCTCCTCTGCTTAAAACCATCCTGGGACTCCCATCTCTTTGGAATAAAAAGAAAATCCTTGGTCTCTGGAACACTCCTCTCCCAGATGCCCACATGGCTCACCCAACCTCCCTCAGGTCTCTCCTTAAATGTCACCTCTTTAGAGAGGCCCTCCCTGTCCACCCCATTTAAAATAACCCTCTGTCACTCTGTATCCCCTCAACCTGGCTTTGGTGTTCTCTCTTAGCACTTATCACTACCCATTCTTAGAGCATTCCTGTTGGTCTGTGCCCTCCAGGAGGGCAAGGATCACATCTGCTTTGTTCACTACTGAGTTCCCAGAGCCCAGAACAGTACCTGGCAGAGGGTAGGTGTTCCAAACGGCTGCGGAATGAATGAACATATGGGTGCGTGACCGTCCCTGAGTCCCTCCAGTCGCTCGGGCCCTCCCCCACCCTGAAATGCCAGTGTCTCCCAGGACTCTGTCCCTGCTCCTCCTTTCCACTTGCACTTCATGGCACTGCCCCCAGGGCTCCTGCAGCACCCTTTCCCACCTGCCCCCTGATGATGCCAAACCGGCATCTGATGGGTTCCTGAGCCCCAAATCCGTGACCCTGACCCTGCAGATGTCTCCCCTCCAAGAGCCCATGGTGCCTCAACCCTGAAGCTGCCTGACAGCTCTTCCCTCCCTGCCCACCTGTCTCTGTTTAAGGCCTCCTGTGGCCCCGGGGGATGCCCACCGGCCCCTAGGCAGAAGGACCCGTCCATCCTGTGGCCTCCGCTTCTCTCCTCATGGTGTATCCTCCTGTCTTCCCAGCTGCCTCCCTACCTCGTGCAACCCCATCCCCTCCCTCCGGCTTCTCTACCCCAAGCCTCACCCTCCCATCCACCTTTGACTCCCCCGGGTGCCTGGTGCTCAGACATCACTGGCTGAGCCAAAGGAAGCATTTAAACCGGTGACTTTCAGATCAGAAGGGCACCCAGCCCACCTCTTCCACCTGTGGCACAACGCCCTCTCCAGACGTCCATGGGGCGCCGTGGGGCAAAGAGCACTGTTGCAGGAGGCAGGCTGACCTGAGTTCACATCCCGGTCTGGCATTTACTTGGCTGTGGATGAGCAAGCCTCAGTTTCCCTATCTGCAAAATAGGAACGTGTCGGGGGATGGCTGGGACGACCACGGCGACCGCTCCCACGCCGCTCTCAGCCTGCTGCCCGACTAGAGCACGTGGTTCGTGAGGACACGGGGTAGCTTACCTGCGCCGGGATGCAGTGGACCGATGGGCTTTTATTTAACTCGCTCGTATCTCCAGTGTGAGCCCCGCACTGCTGGGTGAGGGCAGCGCACTTGGGGACGAGTCAGTCCAATGGTCCCCGTCCGATAGCCTTGGGGCTGGGAACATCACTTGTCCATGCTGGTGGGCCCCAGGAGGCCCCCAGTCCTGCCTGGTCTCTGCTGGGGTCCAAGCAGGTATCTGCTCTGCCCTCCCCTGGGTAAGGGCTCCTTGGGTTGAATGCCCCCTTCATGCCTCTTGGGCTGGGTGTATCTCAGAGTCTTTGAGACTCAAAGGCCTCTTCTTGGCTTCTGCGGTAACATCCCAGGAGTGGGGAAAAAACAAACAAACAAACAAAAAAAAAACGAGTCTCAAAATATTCTGATCTAGAAGCATCACTGATTACCACTACCGCCATTAGGGATTCCTGGGGATGAGCAGAGATGACCGGCTGCCCCAGACGGAGCTCTCGGCCAGATTCCCATCATCGGGGTGGCCGCAGAGGAGACCCTCTTTGCTGCAAGCGGCCAGCGGCCGGCCCCTGCTCAGTCCATGCCCCTGACTCCTGCCCCTGTCCCCCCAGTGCACAGGTGAGGACACAGGCCAGGGAGGGGAAGGGACCTGCCAGAGTCACCCAGCCGTGCCAGCCAGCCCAGGCCCTCCAAGCTCCAGGTCCTTTCTCCTGACTCTGGAGGGTGTCAAGGAAGTGAGGGAGGCAAGGATTCCCGAATCCCAGACACCCAGTTGTCTTCTCCCAGCATGGAGCTGGCCAGCTGGCCCGTGTCCTCCTAAACTCAGAGCGCAGGGGGTGGTGGGGGGGGGGGGGTTTGCGGGAAGGTCTGCTCCCTCTCCCCCTTCCTCGCTTTTCCACCCCCCCACCCCACCCCTCTCCCTCTTTCTACTCTTCTCCCCTTCCTCCACCTCTCTCCCCTCCCCTCCTCCCCCCTCCCCCTGGAAAGCCTCTGCACTAATGACTCACGTCTGGAGTCTGCTATCTGTGGGCCGCTCCTGGCTCTGCCCCACCCCCTCATCTGGGTGGAAAGCTGCAACCAGGACTGTTGGGGGGGGGGGAGACAGGCGGACAGAGCCAGCGGGGGGGGGGGGGCAGGGGCAGGCTCCCCAGCAGGCCGTGCAGCACAGCGGTGAGTCGTGTGGCCTGTGTGACCCGGTGTGTGTGATGCGCTCAGGGCCTCGTCTGTGTGATGAGAGAGTTTGACGTGGGCTTCAGAGCGGCAGAACCGGGCAAGCGTCTGCCCCCAGCAGGTGCCCAGCGAAGGGTCACTCTGGGCTGCTGTCACCCCGTGAGCGGTGGCCCCAGTCCCCGCCAGGAGGTGCCCTACTCTGCCGTCTCCCACCCAGGACCCATTCTACAGATGAGGCGAGTAGGAAACCCCGGGGCCACAGGCAAGCTCGCAGGCTCCTCGACCCACCCCAGGCACCTGAGGGCAGCCCAGCTTCAAACCCCAGAAACCTGGGACCCTCCATTCTCCCTCCTGTACCAGTGACACTCGGCCGTTTCTGCCCATCTCCCCACGTGTCTCTGCCTCCCCCTTTCTATCTCTGTGTCTCTCTGCCGCTGTGACTCTCTCTCCTGTCTGGCGGCATGTCCCTGAGGTCTCTCCCTGTCTGTCCCCAACCCCCCCGCCCTGCCCCGGCCCCGGGCCGGCCAGCCCTCCCATATCTACCTCCCTGGTTGTCCACACACTCTGTCCACCCCAGACAACTCAGAACACACAAGTCAGATGCCCAGGGCCCACCCCCCCGCCGGGGTGCTCAGCCGGGACCCCTCTCTCTTCCCTTTCTTCACCCAAAGCCAAGCCAGCAGGGGTGAGGGGCCGGATAGGATCCTCTCAACCTGGCCCTGCCCCCAGCCTCTGCTGCTCGCTCCAGGCCCCTGACGCCAGACCTCAGAACAACTCAAGCCCTCAGCCCAGCGGTTGGATGCGGGTCAACAGCGCATCCAGCGGAGCGCAGCGTGGGGTCCTGGCCCAGCCCGGGACCCTCCCAAACTGGCCCGGGACTCCCAGCTGCCCCCGCCCCCCCCCCCCCCAGGCTGCCCGTAAATTCTTGGCATTTTCAGCCTTTGGCTATCCAAACAAGAAATGAATCTCAGTTGCCGAACAGAACGTCTTGGGGTTTGATTTCCTAACCTCACCGCTGGCTGCTTTCTAAGCAGTTTGGGGCTGAGGGGGTTGGGTGGGGAGAAGAACATATGCTTCTTAGAGAAATGGGGTTATTTTCCCAAGAAAGGAGCCTAGAAATGGCCGGCACAGATGCCCTTGACCTAGGGAATGACCCAGGGAGCCCCAGGGCCAGCAGCCCCGCAAGCGGCATCCCCCAGAGGGACGGGTTTATTTTTTCAAGCACCTCGGCCAGGCCAGCCCATGGGGGCAGGGCCCTGAGTTTCTGGTTCTTTCTTCCTAGGCCCCACAGCTCAGCTGGGCTGGGATGTACCCAGACCCTCTCCTTGTCTCCTAGGGCAGGAAATGTGAGAAAACAGACCCCAGGCCTGCCCCCTAAGTCTGCACCTCCACCCAGACTCTGGCCTCGGAGCGTTTGCTTAACCTCAGAGTCAGCTCTGAAATTTCTGGAATGGACCCAGAGTCGGGGGTGGGGGTGGGGGTCACGTCCCAGCGGTGCCACTGACCAGCTGGGGAAGCCACCTGCGTCAACTGGTTCCTCTGTAAAGCGGAACTCAAAACACTCGCTGCCTCCTAGAGAGCGTGTAGGATGAAAGAAAGATAGGTCTCATGGCCAGAAAGGGGGAGGTGAGGTTTACTCTCAGGCTGGCTGCTGCCGGAACCCACGCTCTCAGCCCTGAGGCCAGTCTCCTGGCGAATAAGCAAGACGTGTCCCGTGTGGCCTGGTCCCTGGAGACCCAGCTGGGACCTGCAGAACAGACAGAGCGCTGGCCAGTGAAAGGGAAACTCACGGAGGCTAGATTTTTCCCTTCCCCCACGGGGCCTTTAGCCAATGAGCCTTCTTGAAGGCTCTTCCACCAGCATGGGCAGCTCTTGAAAAGTTGAGGGGACCCAGAGCCCCCACTTGAGTGTCCTCATCATTATGTTCCCCCCCCCGCCCCCCCGCCCCCCCGCCCTTGGCCAGGGCCTGGGGTGAATCCCACAGAGGCACAGCACGGGCCATGGAGCCCACCCGACTCAACTCGACTCCCAGCGTCTCCGCTGCTCGTGGGCTGTGTGGCCTCAACCGCTGGGCCGCTCCGTGCCTCGGTTTTCTTATCTGAGAGGCGAGGAAAGTGATAGAAGCCGCTTTGCAGGTTAGGGTGATTCGACGAGTTAGTGCGCGCAGGGCGGGGCACAGCGTCCGGCTGAGTGTCAGGGAGGGATGGCATACTTGGGACGCATGGCCCAGCAAGGGAATCCGCCGTGGTGGCAGCCCGGGAATTCGACAGCGGCTTCTCCACACCTTGCCTCGTGTGAGCTCAGCAAAGTCCCTTTGCCTCCTGCCCCGGCCTCAGTGTCCCCATCTGCAAAATAGGGACCATGGAAACAACGACCTCGGATGAGGACAAAATAGGGCAAAATGTATGCAGTGATGTGGTGGGCGAGGGGGTGCCCACAGACCCTGCAGGAGGCTCCCCTCCCCTCCCCTCCCCTCTCCTCCCCTACAGAGGAGCAGAGCTTCTGAAGCTTAAGCCGGCAGAGCCTCGTGACCCTTCATTCCCGTCTCCAGTCCATCACTCTTGGGTCTTTCCCGACGTTTGGTGCAAACGCTGGGAATTGGGGAAGCACGTGAAGACACGGAGGGGGAAAAAAAAAATCAGTGGTCTTCCCAGTTCCCTAGTCATCTCCCAGTTAACTTCCTTGCAATTCGTTCTATGCATTTTATTATTTTTTTTAATTTTGCCTTCCTTTCTTTAGTTTATTTACCTGTTTTCAGAGAGAGAGTGAGAAAGTACAGGCACAAGCGGGAGTGGGAGCAGGGGGAGGGGCAGACAGAGAGAGGGAGGGAGAGAGAGAATCCCAAGCAGGCTCCTCACTGTCAGTGCGGCGTCCGATGCGGGGCTCGAACCCACGAACCTCGAGATCGTGACCTGAGCGGAATCCAAGAGTCGGACGCGTAACTGACCGAGCCACCCAGGCGCCCCCGTTCTGTGCGTTTTAAAATTTTACTGAAATGGTTTGGAAGTATGAAGAGAGAGAAACAAATCTAATAAAATTCCTTGTTCCCACAACCCAGCTGAAGAGACCGCTTAGCTCCTGCCCCTCTCCTGTTTCCTTCCCCCAGGGGAGACAGCTACCGTGAGTTCGGTGTTGGTAACCTTTTACCCCGTGTCTATTCCTCCCCAACCAATGCATAATATTGGTTTCCTATCTAAACAGTGTCATGCCATTTTCATTTTTCTGCGGTTTGCTTCTGTTCACCCAATCTTATAGCTGTGAGGTTTGTAGCTCTGCAAAGGCGGGACAGGCCGGAGCCTCAGCTTTTCCCTCTGTAAACTGGGGACAGAGGTACGCTCATGCCTGGGTTGGCCGTGAGGCCCAAATGACGAGCGCCCGCCAAGGTCTGCGCGTGTATCTGGTGCTGCTTCAACTCACGGGGAAGGAGGAGGTGCTGTTTCGGTTTCTTCTCTCTTCTGGGGTGAACGTGCTGCTGGGGCTTTCTGTGTGCCAGGCACTGCTGTGCATGTCCTACAAACATCGGTCCCTGAGATTTCACAACATCCTAAAAGGTGAGGACTGTTGCGATCCCCTTTTGTTATGGGGAAACTGAGGCCCAGAGAGTTCACGGGGCTAGGAAGCGAGGGAGGTGGCTTCGAACCCAGGCAGGGGCTGGGTCCAGACCTCATACTTAACCACCACACGGATTGCCTCTCTGTGCCCCTTCCCGATTGTACAGACGGGTACCCTGACCCTGGGCACGGGGAGTGACTCAACTACATTCACCCCAGAGCCCGTGGCAGGGGTCGGGTCAGAACTCGGACTTCCTGAATCCCAGCTGAAGGCATCTGTGTCTCCTCCCCTGTAGCAACAGGATGCACCGTGTGTCACGAACCTCGTGGAAAATTAACGCATCCTTACTGTTATTAAGTTCTGGGGTTGCATGCAGGCAGCTACGAGCAGGCGCATACACGCGCACACACACACGCACATGCCCCCCCCCCCCACACACACACACAGGTGAGAACATTCATGTCTCCATTTACCCCATCACCCCTCCCACCGACGTCTGTTGAGAACTTGCGGTGTTAGGCACCGTGCGGGGCTGAGAATTCAGCAGTGAGCGAAAGAGACTCAATCCCTCCCCTCCAGGAGCAGCGGGAGAGACACCAACCTGGCGATTTCTCATGTGCCATGATCCACCATGATACGCACTGTGAGGAAGTCCCCACCTGTTCTAGGGATAGATAACGGGGGGGGGGGGGGGGGGCACGGATGCTTGACTGTGATGGAGGAAAGGCACCAGGAGGAAGGACGGAGCCGAGCTCTGAAAGGTAGACTGGTCCTTCTCAGGCAAAGAAGGGAAAGGAAAAGCATTCCAGGCATAGGGAACGGCAAGTGGGAAGGCCCTGAGGGAGAACGAACGAGGTGATTTGGAGGAAGTGAGAAGCGTTCCTTGTGGCCGAAACCTGGAGAGCCAGGAGAGTGTGGCCAGGCTGAGACTGGAGTGCTCATCAGGGGCCATACCAGACCTCTCTGGGCCTGACCCTGCTCTCAGGAATCTTAGGTGTTGGGAACCATCGTAGCCACGGGGGAGAATAAGGGCTCATCACACAGGCCCCGTTGCAGACACACCTTCCAAGATCAAGGCTGAGACGCAGACGACTACAAAGGGATAGCGGGGCCTTGGGAGGCCGAAGGCCCTGGTAGCCGGTTCACATCCGAGAAGCACCCCAAGTTCAGACAGAAAATGCAGGCCTAGCTCCCCTCACTCTATTCCCCATACCCCTCGTCTTCCTGTGGCTTCTTTGCCTTGGACAGACACCCACCACCCGAGAGCAACACACACACACACACACACACACACCCTCAGACAAGGTGAGGCTCAGAGGGTAAGACAGCCACAAACGTTCCACAGATAACGGTGCACCTACTATGTGCCGGGCACTGCGCTAGGCCCCGGGGCTACGCCAGTGAACAAGACGGAAGAATCCCAGCCCCCCGGGGAAGCACAGATTCCAGCAGTCGCTTCCTTTATGCCCCTGGCCCCCTGTGCCAAGAGGAACCAATGCGCCCCGTTTTCCATCGAGGCCCCCGAGGCCCAGAGAAGCCCCATCACTGGCACAGAAAGGGAGTGGCAACGCTGTGACCGAACCAGTGCCTGACTCGGGGCTGCCGCTGAGGTTGGGAGAAGCCCGGCCTGTGCCGGGAATCGTGGGCCGAGCTGAGAGCTGAACGCCACACCCCTCCACAACAGCCCGCTGGTCCCTGACACGCTCCACCCCTGGCTCCCTGCCCACTCGCTCGGCTCTCTCTGAGCCCTGACCCAGAAGGAGAGCAACAGCGGGGCAAAGAGCCAGGAAGGCTGGGCCTAGCAGCTCAGAGCCGCGGGGTCAGGGCCTGGGTGGGCCCGGAGGGGGTGGGAAGGGGGCTGGGACCAGGCAGAGGAGGAAGGGCCAACCCTTGGCCGTGGGGCTCGAGGCCACAGAGTCAGCCCCGTTGGAAAGGTGGGGAAACTGAGGCATGGGGGTGGTGTGGCAGGGATGCGGTGTGTCTGGGGGAGGGGGGCGGGACCTGGAAGCAAGAGGGTCTGGCCTCTGTAACCCCCACAAAAGTCTTTTCTGCTGTGGCATAACAAATGACCCCAGAACATTTAGCAGCTTCTAATAGCCACAAACAATTCTGTCTCAGTTTCTGAGAGTCCAGAATTCAGGAGCAGCTTAGCAAGGTAGCTCTGACTCGGGTTTTCTCATGTGGTTGTTCTCGGATATGAGCCGGGGCTGTGGTCGTCTGTAGGCTCCACCCGGGGCTGAAGGATCAGCCTCTCGGTGACCCGCTCCCGGGGCTGGTAGGCAGGTGCTGGCTGGCGGCAGGGGTGACGGGCTCCGTTTCTCTCCCGATGGGCCCCTCTGCAGGGCTGCTCGAGGGTCCTCAGGACGTGGTGGCCAGTTCCTGTCAAGCAAGAGGGCCAAGAGGGGACAAAGCAGGAGCCGAAACATAATGACGTGGCCATGAAAGTCACACGCCAACATTTCTACGATGTGCCACAGTCACGGTGGCCGATCGCAGCCCAGCGAGGGACAGACTATGGGGACAGACTATGCATGACATGCATACCAGGAGATGGGATCCGTGGGGCCATCTTGGAGTCTGGCTGCCTCAAGGCGCCCACTGAGGGTGAAGGGTGTGGTCTTGGGAGCCCGAAGGCCCGAGTTCCAAGCCGGTCGTGCTCACCAGCTGTGTGACGTGGGCAACAGGCTCAGCTTCTCTGTGCTTCTTTCCCTCATCTGTAAAATGGGGATGATGAGCGAGCCAAGGACTAAATGGGCTACATTTGTAAGGCGCTCAGGGCCATGCCCCTTCGGAAGCGCTGAGCTCGAGCAGGAGCGAAGCCTGCTCTCTCCCCGGGGCCGGGCTACATCTGAGCAAGTCTGTTGAGTGGATGAAGGAGTACTGAGACCCTGTCGTGGTCATTTCTAGCACGTTTCTCCTGAAGACACCCCAGTTTCAACAAATCTTTCCTGAGTACCTCTCCCGCGCCTGGGGCCGCTGGCTCGAGGCCTGGAGGACGTGGCTGAGAACTTGGTGGCCCAGAGCTACCTTGCTAAGCTGCTCCTGAATGGCGGCCCTGCATTCCTGCATTTCTCCTGGGGAGAAAAACGGAGGCTTCAGATGGGTGAAGGGCTGTGGGAAAAACAAAACAAAACAAAACAAACCCCCCCCCCCCCCCCCGGCAGTCACAGTGGGAGGAGTAGGGCAGGGGGCTTGGTGTCTACCCTCGATGGGGTGGCCAAGGAATGCTTCCCGGGGGAGGTGACGTTCGTGGGGAGATCCAAAAGTCAGAAAGAGGCCGACGAGGTGGTCCTGAGAGCAGGGGTGTGGGTGTGTGGGGGGAGGATTCGGGTAGGCAATGCTCTGGCTCCCGTGGCCCCTGCTGCAGCCCCCAGGCCCCTCCTCCCAAACCAGTGTGGAAACCGCAGACACATCACGAGGGTACACACCCCTGAACTAGGCAGTTCTGCGTCAAGGGGTTTATCCCTGACGCAGCCTTGCGGGAGAGCTAAGTGACACGTGGGCGAGCATATTCCCAGCAGCCCTGGTGTGATGGCCGTAGCTGGAAATGAGCTCAGCTATTGGGGACCCGCTGGGCAAAGAGTGACGGCCACAGACAGAATCCCATGTGGCTATTAAAGCAGCGAGGCCGGTCTGTCGGGCTGAATGTGGAGTGACCTCCAAGGTTGACGCTGCGCGAGAAGCAGCAAGGTGCGGAATGGGGCGCTGACCTTGGGTTAGCCAAAGAAGGGCTGGGGGAAGAAGTGGGGGGGGGGGGTGAGCACATTCACTGCTGGCACACGCGTCGTGTCCCTGGAAGTAAACCCAGCACATCCTTCAGTGGCCCGTGGGGACGGGGACCGGGGCAGGTCTGGGTTAGCGCTCCACAGCCTTTGATTCCTTGGACTTCCAAACCATGTGCTCGCGTCACCCATTCCCAAAAAATTCTAAAGTACAAAAATTTACGTCTAAATGGAAACACGCGTGCAAAGCTGTCAGAGTCCTGTTCTTCCAGATTTTCACGGGGCCGGCCACACTGGGCCACCAGCTCCTGTGTGCAGCCTCCTACAAATGGCTTTCCAGATCGGGGCCTCAGTTTCCCCTTGTGGGAAACAGGGCTGGCTGTGTGGTCCCTGCTGGTCTTTTGAGCTCCCATATCCCTCCTGCCCAGGCTTGGGTCCCTGTGGAGGGGAGAGGGGCTGCTTTCCCCTTCACCATCAGGCCAGGCTCTGATTTCCCCTGCACCCTGGAGCCTGGTTTCAGCCTGGCTGGCTTTGCCCTAATTCCCACCCCACCTCCAGTGTGGCACCCCACCTCCAGCCCTGCACCCTGGAGCCTGGTTTCAGCCTGGCTGGCTTTGCCCTAATTCCCACCCCACCTCCAGTGTGGCGCAGTTTGGACCCTGCTCTATGGGGCAGTTTTGCCCGTTTCCCAAGACTTTGTTTTTTCTCTCCTGGAAAGGAATTTACCAAAAAGCCTGGGCTCTAAGTGACAGCAGAGTCTGGAGCAGAAGGTGCTATGACCGGGCTTAGGTGTGCTGGGTTCTCTCTGGCTGCTGTGTGGGGCACGGACTGGGGCTGGGGAGCATGTGCAGAAGCTGAAGGCACAGCAGGGGTGGGGGGTGGCGGGGAGGTGGGGGGCAGCTGGGAAGCCCACAAGAGATGATGGGGGCTGGGGAGGCTTCGAGGGGTGGAAGTGATGGGGCTGGGGGAGGGAAAGTGGTCAGATTCTGCACATGGCCCCAGAGTAGAGACCACAGATTGGATGTGGGGGAGGGGTGAAGGGGGAGGGAAGAAGGTTTCCAGGGGGTCGGGCCTGAGCCATTAGAAAGATGGTGTTAAGGGGCGCCTGGGTGGCGCAGTCGGTTAAGCGTCCGACTTCAGCCAGGTCACGATCTCGCGGTCCGGGAGTTCGAGCCCCGCGTCGGGCTCTGGGCTGATGGCTCAGAGCCTGGAGCCTGTTTCTGATTCTGTGTCTCCCTCTCTCTCTGACCCTCCCCCGTTCATGCTCTGTCTCTCTCTGTCCCAAAAAAATAAATAAAAACGTTAAAAAAAAAAAATTTAAAAAAAAAAAAAAAAAAGAAAGATGGTGTTAGCTCAGAGATTAAATCATTTACCCAAAGCCACGGAGCTCGGAGCTGGGGAGCAGAGACCAGAAACCGTGCTCCCTGCTGCCTCGTTGCGGTTTCATGGGGGTTGTTTTGGGGGGAATCCTTGGCCTTTCTGTACCTCGACACCACCCCAGCTCACGGAAACCCCTGGTTCTCCTTCAGTCTGATTCAGGCACAAGCCTGGGCAGGGGACGCAGAAACTCAGGCAACAGGCAGAAGCCAACACGAGGGCTCACCTGGGCTCGCTCGGTCTCTGGGCTCACGGGCTGGAAGGCTAAAACCCCATCCTGCGTGGGGTGACGGGGACACGGTTTCCACCTGCTTAGCTCCTGCCCTGACCCTCCTGTACCCACTGGATCTGACCTTCTGGTCTCCAAAATCAGCAGACCTGGGTAGGAATCTAGGAATCTGCCAGCTTGATGGGGGACCCCAGGGAAGCGACTCTGTGTCTGAGCCTTCATTTGCTTATCCATAAAATGGGATCAATGGCAGAGCCTCCATGCAGGGGATAAGCGGCTATTTCTTTTTTTCTTTTTTTTTTTTTAAGTGTTATGTATTTATTTAGTGGGGGGGGGGCCCGCCACAGAGAGAGAAGAAGAGAGAGAATCCCAAGCAGGCTCTGCACCATCAGTGCAGAACCCGGTGCAGGGCTCGAACTCACGAACCACAAGATTGTGACCCGAGCCGAAACCAAGAGTCGGACGCTTAACCGACTGAACCACCCGGGGGACCCCGCTAAGAGGCTATCTCTAAGGCGCCCAAGCACACCTGGCCATCATGGGGTGCCATAAGGAGTTACCAGGACAACCACCATCCCCCAAGGGCCCGCAACGTCTGCCCCCACTCTCACTCCTGGCAAAGTCCCACCAGCAAAGGACAGAGGGACCAGAGGCCAGGACAAACGTTCTACGCCAGGACAGAGCCTCGGCTTTCCAAGACGTGCCAGCCCCAGCCTGCGCTGCAGGCGGAGTTGTGTGGCAGAACTTACAGCCGTCCCAGCAGCAACAACAATAACAATTGCCAAAGTTACTGTGCACCCGGCATGCGCCAGGCACGGCCTCACTGAACAGCTGCGGTCCCGTTGAACCCCGCGACAACCTCAAGGAGCAAATGCCTTGAGCTGCAGATACCAAATTTTTTTCAAACAGGTTGGCAATACAGTCGTGTATTGCTGTGGCATTCATGCATTAAGTAACAAAATCTGACTAAGGGTGGATCTAGTCCCTACTACTGTGCCCATCTTACAGCTGGGGAAACGGAGACTCTGAGAGACCACACCTCCAGGAGGCCTCACAGCTGGGTATAAAACAGAGGCCCTCTCCAGGCCCGCAGAAAACAGGTACCATTAAAGCCAGATGAACTTTCCAGAACCTCTTCAGGGGTGATGCAGGGGACACCTGCTCCGTGCCAGGCGCCCCCCTCTGGATCTTTATCTAAGTGTCCTTTGCACTAATCCCCAAAAGAGTGGGTTCATGTGCCCTGGGGCCCCCCTGGGGCCCCATCTGACAGCTAAGGAAATCGAGGCTTGGAGCAAAGATGCCGGACTTGGGTCCTGCAGCCGGTTAGTGGAGACGTTGGGATTTAAACCCAGAGCCTTGAGTTCTCGTGCTAGAAGCCTTGCCAGCCTCTGGAGAGATTCCTGCCAAGTCTCTTTCTCCTCCGGTGTTCGTTCTTCCCACCCGGGGGGCCAGGCCCGCACCCTCTTGATGAGGTCCCACCTGCAGTGATCCAGAGCTAGACGCCGTGAAGAGATGCCCTTGACTCCCAGAGGGTCCCACAAATGTGGTGGGGACCCCAGCCACCCTCTCCAGTGTGGCTCCAGCCAACGGGGGTCATGACCGTGGGCTCTGCCCTACTGGCCTCCCCGCCTCCCCCAGCATCCTTGACCGGACACGCTCCAAGCACCTCCACCTCCACCCCTTCTCACCTCAACCCCACAGAGTGGCACCGTCACCCCCACCTGTAGATGGGGGAAACGGAGGCACAAAGGCTGCAAGCAACAAGCCCATTCGGCAGCTTGGGCCGGACTTCATTTTTTGTAAGCGCGTTTCTTTCCTCACCTGTTGCTCCGTTTCCCAGCGGCTGCAGCATAGAACCATCTGGTGTCATGTATCTCAAAGCTAATTCTTCCAGGAGGGGAGGTGTTCGAATCCGTCCGTTCGTTCAACGAAACGGATATCCGTGGAGCACCTGAGAATCGCCAGACACCCTTCCAGCCTCCAGAAGAAAAGGCGGGCGAGGCCCCCGCCCTCTTGGAGCGGATGGTCCACCGAGGGGGCACCAGTGAGGAGGGATTTTCAGAGGCCTGCACCCTCCGTCTCTCCGGCATCCGTCAAAGCTCTGGAGCCTCTCTCAGAAAAAAGATTATTTCAAACAAGGAATTAAATGCACGGATTTGCAAAGGAGGCTAACGCCTTGAGCACAGACCCGGACATGGGGCTCGAACTCACGGACCGCAAGATCATGACCCGAGCCGAAGACAGACGTTTCACCGACTGAGCCACCCAGGCGCCCCTAGATTCCGACTTTTTTAAAAAACGGATATGCGATGCAATCGCATAGTGTTCCTGCGTTAATACATTAAATAACAGCATCTCAGGCGCTTTACGGAAAGATAGCGCCAGGAACCTTCCCTGCGACCCAGAGATAGGAGCCATGATCACCCCCATTCTAGAGAACAGGCCCAGACAGGTAGAGGTATCCGCCCAAGGTCACACAGCCCCTAAGCTAAGAGTTTTGATGCAAACCCAGGCTCGTCTGATACAATACACGAACTACTCTTCCCTCGTCGGTTTCTATCCGTAGTTGACAAAACGCTCTTTCCAAATAGGAACCATACGCGCCATTTTCCAAGGAAGAGACAGGCAGGGCCTATCACCGGTATTGATCTTCTCAATATATATCAGCTCAGGCAACTCCCTCCGGTGAGGGTCTCCCTGCCACTCTGGCCACACTTGCCCCCGACCCCACTCACTACCGTGTCTCATTTCCCTGCATGGCACTCATCACTATTGGAATTTAACTAATGAGTTCGTGGAACTGCCCTGGAATCAGAAAACTTGCCAATTCTGTTCACTCTTGATTTCCCAGTCCCTAGTACAGCGCCTAGCGCATAATAGGTGCTCAAGAAATTCCTGAATGGGGTGGGGGTGGGGCGCGCCTGGGTGGCTCAGTCAGTGAAGCGTCCAACTCTCGATTTCAGCTCAGGTCATGATCTCACAGGTCATGAGATCAAGCCCCACGCTGAGCTCTAGAGTGACAGCCCAGAGCCTGCTTGGAATGCTCTCTCTTCTCTCTGCCTCTCTCTCTGCCCCTCTGTCTCTCTCTCTCAAAATAAATAAAAATAAACTTAAAAAAAAAAAAAAAGAAAACCCTGAGTAGATACACAAATGACACTCCGAGGGTGAGGGATTAGCGTGAGAAAATATATTTGTCGTTATAATACATACTTTTATATGGGCTATTTTATAGAATCTGGTTTTGGAGGGTTTGTTTTTTACTGTGTGTGTTTTTTACTTCTAACCTACAGGTTTTGTTGGGGTTTTTTTTAACGTTTATTTACGCTTGTTATTTATTTATTTTGAGAGAGAGAGGAGCACGAGAGCAAGAGGGAGATTGAGCAGGGGAGGGGCGGAGAGAGGGAGAGGGAGAATCCCAAGCAGGCTCCACACCGCCAGCCCAGAGCCTGATGCCGGGCTCGATCTCGTGAACCCTGAGATCACGACCGGGGCTGAAACCGAGAGTCAGGCGCCCAATGGACTGAGCCACCCGGGGCGTTTCTGTGAGCACTGACAAATATACACGCTCAGTCATGACACAGAACGTTGCCAACACCCCCCAGAAAGTTCCCCTGTGACCCTTCGCTGTGCATTCCCACCACAGACCCGGTCCTTGGCAACACCATGGATTCTGGCTTTTCCAGAAGGTCACATAAATGGAATCCTGCAGACTCTCTTTGAGTCATTATTGTGTGGATCACCAACTCCTTTCTTTTCTTTGTTGAGTAGAGTCCACTGGATGGACGGACCATGGTTGCTTATCCATTCCCCAGCTGCAGTCTTTTTTTATGTAAACGATGTGGGAGAAAAGCAGGCTTGAGGGGACCTCCTGGGCCACGAAGACTGTTCATCCGTTTCGATGCTCATCTGTGGTCTGTCCAGAATACCCTCCTTCCTCAACCAGCCCCCTGCCCGTCTAAATTCCTTTCCTTTCCCTCAAGTCGCTTTTCAGCCGCCCTCTCCCCAACAAGGAGCAAGGTTTCCTGTCCTCGTGTCACAGATCAATAAAGTGAGGCTCAGAGGCACGTAGCCCTCGAGTACTAAAGACCCACAGTTGGAGTGTCATAGAGCCAAAACTCAAACCCGGGGCCAAAGGGAGAGGGTTGATACCCCGAAGGCCAGAGATCAGCCCCTTTGCAGGCTGAAGAGGTGGTGGCAGGTCAGGCCCCTGCCCCCCCCCCCCCCTCTCAACCCTGAGAATCTGCAGCATGAGGGTGACAAGGAAGGGGCAGGTCCAATCCTATGGGGGGACGTGGGGGGGCTCCTTCATTGGGACCCCTCCCCCATCCTTCCAGCCTGTGCCTGGGCCCTAGACCAGACCCAGCCCCCACCACACATGCCAACATTACTCACCAGAGTCCAGCGTGGCCATAATGGGCCCATCTGGCCCACATTACCCATCCTAGGACCCATGCTGGTGGGCGGGTGTGGTAAATTGGGTGATGGGCCCCAGCTGTGGGTGGCCTTTGCCCCACCCAGCCACTCGCAGCCACAGGACAAGTGTGGGACCAGTGCGGGTACTTAGGGAACTCCTGTCACTTGAGATGACCCCAAGCTACCGTGGGTCCCCAGCTCAGCTCTGCAGGCCCGAAGAAGGCCCTGGGCCAGGAGTCAGGGAACCTAGACCACCAGGTAGTGACCTTGGGCCAGTCTTCCGGGCCTCAGTTTGTCCGTCTGCAAATGAGAGGCTTGAGGGGAGACTCCCGAGAAAGTCTGAACTGGCTCTTTATCTGCCTGGAGCTGAAGCTCAGGGTCTGGTCGTCTGCGTTTGAAACCAGGGTCCCCGAGGTCTGTGACTCGTGGGAGAGTGAGTGTGAGAGCAGCCTCAGGATAGCTCGGCCTCGTCTACGCACTCTGGGGTGCCCCAGCAGCCATGTATCAGCAATCCCAGGCGATAGAGGCAAGGCGGGGAAGCTGACCGGTGGGGAAGCGAGCAGATTCCAAACTCGCATTGGGATCGCGGTAGCCAGAACCCACTAGGGGACTGACTGCAGCAGACGAGAAAAAGAAGCGAGGAGGAGGAGGTCTGGGTTTGAGGCCAGCTGCCAAGATGGGAAAGATGGCGAAGGGGGGCGGGGGGCGGGGGGGGTCGCTTGCAGAGGGGAGTGGTGGGGGATGCCGAGACAGGGCAGTGGGGGCTGAGGGACCGAGGGTTCCATGGCGGGTGTTTTTGCTTGAGATGCTCGTTAGAAGCCCGCGTGGGGACGGTGAGCTGGTGGCACACGGAGGGGAGAAGTCGGGGGGGGGGGGAGACGGAGCCAGTGTCGTCGGCACATGACTGTCCCGGGCCTAGCCAGAGCACCTGCAGCAGGCACTGAGGCTCCTGGGGCCCCGTCTGCTTTGACATCTGGTCTTGGGTGAAGCTAACGGATCCCTTTTCAGAGCGATACTTTATTTATTTATTTATTTTATTCTTTTTTTTAAAAATTTTTTTTTAATGTTTATTTAGTTTTGAGAGAGACAGAGACAGAGCATGAGCAGGGGAGGGGCAGAGAGAGAGGGAGACACAGACTCCGAAGCAGGCTCCAGGCTCTGAGCCATCAGCACAGAGCCCGACGCGGGGCTCGAACTCACAGACCGTGAGATCATGACCTGAGGTGAAGTCGGACGCTCAACCGACTGAGCCACCCAGGCGCCCCCAGAGCGATACTTTTAAATGCATAAAATAAAAGTGTCCGAACGCCCAACGATCTTGCCAGTGCGGTCAAAATACTCAATATTAGATCTGTGCTACGGTTGTAGCTTTGTCCGGTGGTGGGTCCGAGGATGTCCGTCATTCTGAGGTCCCGATGAGCAGAAACAGAATAAGATACTGTACCGCCTGCACTGTGGTATGGAAATACTGGTGATTTCTAGGGATTAATGGAGGGGCGGGATGAGCTAAGAGTGCTATGGTTTGTGGCCCACGTTCATCATCGAAGGAAATGCCAAATTTTACTTACAGGTTAGCAAAGTTCGTGGGCCCCCCTGAATTCTCTTTGCAGACCCTGTGGTCCCCACTAAGGACCCCTGACCTAGGGAGAGAACATGCAGAGAGACTAAGGCCCAGAACTGGGCTGAGAGCCCCCAACATGTAGAAGCCTGGTAAAGGAGGGGGCAGAGCGGGGGTGACCACGGATAGGAGGACAGCTAGGAGAAAGGAGCATCTGGAAAGTGTTTCCAGGACGCGGGTGTGGCCATCTGGGCTAACTGCTGCTGAGGGGGAGAGTCAGAGGCCATGGAAGGGTCCCTCCATCCAGGAGACGATGACCAGGCGGGTTAAGGAGGGAAGGGGGAGGGAGGGCAGAGAGCACCGAATTCTACAGTCTGGGTTATATTTGTTTTCATGAACAGGGCAAATACACAGACTGCCTTATATTATTCCTTAAGCTTTCTTGTATGCACACCATAATAACATTGTTAATGTTTTTAGAGGCGAGGGTGGTCATGGAGGCAAGGAAACGGAGGAGCTTGTTGAAGAAGTTTTGCTGTTGAGGGGACCGGAGAAATTGGAGACGCAGTTGGAGGGACTGTGGGGTCAAGAATTTGTTTTTAGATGGAAGCGGTTGGATCACGCCTGTGTGTTACAGGGAACAGTGGGGCGGGGCGGGGTGGGGGTGGGGTGCTGATAATGCAGGGAAGGAAGGAACGGGCCAATATGACGAAGACTTGAGAGGCTCCCATGTGCCCGTCTCCCTGGTCCTCAGTCCCTTTTGTGACTGCCACCCCAGTTCTCACACTTGAGCAGCAGATTCACCTGGGCGGCTGGGCGCCACCCCAGGGTGTCTGACTCGGTAGGTCTGGGGTGGGACCTAGAAATTTGCATTTTTAACAAGCTCCAAGGGCCACACTTTGAGAAGCCCTGCTGTAGTCAATACCAGCACCACCCACATGCGCCCCCTCCAGGATCTGATGTTGCACTACAAGGGCACACACTCCAAATGATCATAGTGGGGAGGGGGGGATTGGGAAGGGGGGACAGCAGGAGAGGGGGCGGCAGGGGGCTGGGGGCAGGGAAAAGGGCAGACTGTTAAGATGCAAGAGGGGAGAAGAGACCGAGGAGGAAGCAGCCAGAGCCTGCCTGCCCCCACTCCAGCCAAGGTCACCACCCCTCCCTGGGGAATGCCTGTCTTCCCAGGGATCCTGGGAGCTGCCCTGCCAGACCTCCTGGAAGACTAAGTAAGAGGGCAAGGGACGGAGCCAGGGCCAGGGGGTAGGGATGATGGCCAGAGGCCAGGATGTGTGCAGAATGGAGAGAGAATAGAGGAGGGGCGCCAGCTCTCTGCCTGCGGGCACCGAGCCCGGAGAACACGCTGTTCACCTTTGCAACTTGATCCTGGTCTCATGCCAGACCAGCTTCAACTGCTCTTGGGAAAGAGATTAGCCCGTGGGATCCCAGAACATCCTAGCTGAGAGAACCCTTGGAGACTGTCCGGTTCAGCCCATTTGGCAGATGGAGGGGAGCAGAAAACAGAAAAGTCCAGCTTGATGGATAGACCTGCAAACTCTCCTGCAGGGAAGGATGCATCCCCACTCCCTGGTGGCTGGGTAATGGGCATGACATTGGGGGCTATTCTCTGACCCTTGTAGCTCCCCTTTTTCTATCAATTCATTGAACTCATATTTATTGAGCGCCTACTGTGCGCTAAGCATTGTGCTAGACGCAGAGATAATGGTTGAGGAAGACCAAGTCTCCAGCTTCGTGGAATTGACATTCCAAGGGTAAAGCAGACAACTGACAGATAAATATGTAATACAAAGTCGGGGAGTCGTAAGTGGTAGGAAGAGACCTGAAATGACACGAGGGAGTGAGGCATGCAGATGGGGATGAGATGGAGGGAGTTTCCAGGCAGAGGGAACAGCATGTGCAAAGGCCCTGAGGTAGGGGTATGCTTGCTGTGTTGGAGGGGTGTCACAGAGGCCAGTGATCTGGAGCAGGGTGAGGGAGAGGACTGAGAGACGAAATCAGAGCGGGAACAGAAGGCTGGATCATGGAGGAAGCTGAAGTCATAGGGAGGACTTTGGCTTTTCCTCTAAGATAGGAATTCTGAGAGGGTTTCTTTCTAGCAGAGGAGGATTTCGATTTGACTTAGGTTTAACAAGATGCCTCTGGCTGCTGAGTAGAGGATGGCTTGTGCATGGGACCAGGGTGGAGGCAGAGAGGCCAGGGAGGAAGCTACTGGGATGGTCCAGGTGAGAGGTTAGGGTGGCCCGGCCTGGCAGAGAGGCCTCCCCTGGTTGCTCTTTGCCCTTCATGGAGACGCAGGAAGGGACAGGAGCCTTCCTCCAGCCCTTACCCATGACCCCGGCCCACGGTCTCCCCACAGCTAGAAAGGTACATCCAGATGAACTTGAGGTCAGAGCTGGCACAGGTCCAACAGCACATGGTCCAGAACCAGACGGCCACCATGCTGGAGCTAGGCACCAGCCTCTTGAACCAGACCACGGCCCAGACCCGCAAGCTGACTGATGTGGAGGCTCAGGTATGGAGGGCGAGCAGGTGGCATGGGGGGGAGGGGGAGGGGGGAGGCTGTGGCCAGCCGGGCCGGCTCACAGCCCAGGTCATCTTGCCTCAGCCTCTATCCCTGGCTCAGGTCTGGACCTCCTCTGGGCCTGTAGCACCCTGGGCCCCTTCCCTGATGACCCGATTACATGAGCACCAGGCCACGAGCCCTGGGGGCAGACACCGGGTGTGGTGCTTCTGCCTCTGTGACTCCAGGGACACTCCAGGTCTGCACTGGGCACTGGGATGAGCCCTCAGGGGGCTCAGAGGGCTCCCGGGGAGAGATGGCTAATAAACAATTCACTCAACCTCAAGAGCAACGGAAGGGGAGGGAGGGAGCAAACACATAAACGAACGGGAGGGTGAGTAAGTGAATGGATAAAAAGATCGAATGACAAATAGGCATGTGTCCGTTGAATCCCTACTATGTGCAGGCACTGTTGGAGACGCCCGGTTCCGGGTTATAGCAGTAAATGAAACAGGCATGCATCCCGACCCTTGTGGACCTCCCTTTCCAGTGACCACCAGGGAAATGAACAGGAAGAATAACTTGCACGTGTCAGGGGGTGACCGTGTCCAGGAGAAAACAGCCTGGGCAGGGGAGAGGGAGGGCGCGCTAGGGTGCAGGGATGGCTTGCGAGTTTAGGCGGTGAAGCCAGGAAGGCACTGCGGAGAAGGTAGGATGGGAGCCAGGCTCACTCAGAGTAGGCCCAGTGGTGGGACTGGGCCGGCAAGCTCCAGGAACATCAGGGTGGTCAGTGTGGCTGGAACGACCAGGGGGAGAGGGGTGGGCAAGGGTGCAGAGAGAGGCACTGGGGGCAGACGACAGCGCGGGGCACTGAAGGCCATGATTGGCCATCTGGAAGGTGGATCTGACAGGACTTGGTGATAGATTAGATTGGGGTGGGGAGGGGGTGCTCAAGGGCGACTCCTCCTGGGGCCTGAGCAACCAGAAAAACAGAACTGTCATGCGCAGTGATGGGGAAGAGCAAACTCAGAAGGCAGATCATAAACTCAGGGCCTGTGAGTGAGCGAGTGAGCGACCGTAGAAACTAACTGCAGCGAGGATAGAAATAAGTCAGCGAGTTTCTGGAATGGCAGAGCCCCCGGGCAGGTGGACGGCGGCCGAGGCGCGTTCCCGCAGGGCTCGCGCAGCCCCCTACCCCTTCCTGTTTGCCGGGACAGGTCCTGAACCAGACGTCACGCATGGAGATCCAGCTCCTGGAGACTTCGCTGTCCACCAACAAGCTGGAGAAACAGCTGCTACTGCAGGGTCACGAGCTGCACCGGCTGCAGGGCCGCAACAAGTGGGCACCAGCATCCTGGCACGGGGCCGGGGACAGGGCTGGGGGGCGAGGGCCAGCCCAGGACCCACGTGGGGTTGGGACCCAGGGTGGGCGCCGGGGCCGGGGCCGGGGCGGGGGCCAGGGTTGGAAGCTGGACTTGGGCTAGTACCTTGGACAGGGGCGGGGGCCAGAGCTGGGGCCCCGGGGTTAGGGCGGACATGAGGGAACACTTGGGAGGCTCAGGCTGGAGCCAGAGCTGGGGTAAGGACGGAAACCAGGGTTGGAGTCCAGACTGAAGCTGGGAGAAAAGGTGGGCCCTGGGGCTGGGCTGAGGTGGGGCTGGGGGCCCAGCAAGCACCCCTGGGTGGAGACGGGAGACAGGCATATCCCTGGGGGCTCAGGACGCCCTGATTCTTTCTCCGTTCCTTCCTTTTTTTTTTCCTTTCCTTCTCCCTTCCTTCCTTCCTTCCTTCCTTAGGCAGAGAAACTGGCATCTGAGGCTGATTTCATCTTGGTTTCGAGCTGAGTGGAGAAAAACTGTCAAGGTCAGGGTGCCGGAGGAGGCAAAACCCACACACTGACGCAGCCACCCCCTTCTGTACAGGGGGAGATGTTACAGTGTTACAGTTGCTCGCACGCCGGTCACAATAAGGACCTAAGGCTCATCCGGGTCTCTCTGATCCGCGTACAGCTGATGCTAGTTTGTCCACCTTCTTATTCCTACTCCGCCACTCCAAGGTGGGGCAGGCCAGGGACTGGGACAGTCTGAATCGGCACTGTCTAGAAATCCGTGTAGAGGGAGGTTATCACCAATATGCTATTGGCCCATGGAGACAGCTAAATTTCTAGAACCCGAGTGTGCCCCTGTTTTTTTTCTCTTCCTATGGCATACTTTGGGGTTCAGGGGGGGGAATTCCTTCTGCCCCCTCATTGTGCTAGTCTGGAGAATGGGTTGGCGTAACCTTACAGATAGGAGAACGTCTCCCTCCTATCCCCATCCCTTAGTCAGCCACCCACCCACGGCAGAGGTAACCGCTCTCCCTGGCTTTGTGTGTGTGTGTGTGTGTGTGCGTGTGTGCGTGTGTGCGCATCCTTTCATTCATTCAATCACCAATCGTTTTTTTGAGCTCTTACCACATGTGAGACACTGTATGAGACACTGGGGGGTACAGAAGTGAACACCAGACAGAAATCCCTGTCCCCCAGCGGACATTCTGTAAGCTGACGTTCAGGGGTTTCTTATGCATATGTAAACAAATATGTCCCTTTTTTTATCCTTCTTGATCCCAAATGGAGCATCCAGCTTTTTTTCCCAAGTATCCCAGAAGCCATTCCGTCATTGCATGTTGCTCGTTCTTTTGTCCAACTGGATAACCTTCCACCCCATGGCTGTGCCCACCCTAATTTTCCCGGCGTCCCCAGCGAATGGGCAGTAAGGTTGTTGTTTCCTGTCTTTCTCTACTCTTCAACGTGAGGCGGTGAATAATGTCCCCGTACCTCGCTGCACACACACACGTGAGCCAGCCTGCAGGCGAAAATGCCAGAAGTGGAAGAGTTGAGTCAAAAGCGTTTTTTTTTTTAAACTCTTTTTTTTTTTTAAACTCGTGCCAAAAACGCTCCGTGCTTATTATATCGCCAGACAATAGAGACCCGTATAAAATGAAAGGGAAAGTCGGTTCCCCCCACCCGCCTCCCCTCTTCCTCCTCTCCATCACCATCCACTCCAGCCCGCTCGTACGCTTGCTCGATCGCTCGGCAGGAATAACAACGCTTCGTGGATTTTCTTTCACTTTCTCTGCAAACACAGGCACCACCATGTCCTTCCACGTGCCTCTCTAAGCCTTTTCCTATAAGTTCACGGGTCTCCCTCTGCATTTACAGCAATACCTTTTTCCTTCCTCTGTTTGGTCACCCACACGTGGGGCTGGACGAGAGGCACTCGTGTCCAGAGCGCAGTCCCGCTCAGGTCCTGGGCATCTTTCCAATTCCGCCCAGATGCGCTCTGCCCCCAGAGCGTTTCCAGGGACGCGGAGACAGCACAGGCTCAGGCCCTTCCTTTTTCTCTATTATAACCGATCCCCCAAGGGGCACTCCTGCCCATGCTCCCTAGAGGTTATCTCCTGGGAGCGGACTGCTAGGTCAAAGGGCAGGCATACTGTGGACTTGATAAGGACATCCTTATCAAGGCTGGCATTGATATCAAAAGCTTTGATATCAAAGCTATTATTCCTGGCACATCCTTCCACCCCCACCTCTCTCTCTCTCTCTATTTCTTTTTTTTTTTTTTTCAACGTTTATTTATTTTTGGGACAGAGAGAGACAGAGCATGAACGGGCGAGGGGCAGAGAGAGAGGGAGACACAGAATCGGAAACAGGCTCCAGGCTCTGAGCCATCAGCCCAGAGCCCGACGTGGGGCTCGAACTCACGGACCGTGAGATCGTGACCTGGCTGAAGTCGGACGCTTAACCGACTGCGCCACCCAGGCGCCCCTCTCTCTCTTTATTTCAATTTTATTTCGTATTTATTTATTTTGAGAAAGAGAGCAGGGGAGGGGCAGACAGACAGGGAGAGAGAGGGAATCCCAAGCAGTGCAGAGCCCCACGAGGGGCTGGATCCCAGGAACCCGGTGATCGTGACCTGAGCAGAGATCAAGAGTCGGGGGCTTAAGGACTGAGCCACCCAGGCGCCCCCGCCACCACCACCCCTTTCTTCTATGGACCCCGATCCATCCATCTTCTTCCAGAGCCAGGTCTCCGGTCTCTCTTGCCTCCCCTCCTCGCTCTCTGCTGCCGGGGGACACGCCCCCCCCCCCCCCCGCCCCGGGGGGGGGGGACGCGGGGGGGGGGCCCCCCCGCGCGGGGCCGCCGGCCCGGGGGGGGGGGGGAGGGCCCCCCGCCCCCCGGCCCCGGGGGCCGCCCCTCGGGGTGTGACTTGGGGGGGGGGACAGCGGGCTGACGCGCGTGCCCCCCCCCCTCCCCCGCCCCGCAGCGCGCTGGAGACGAGGGTGCAGGCCCTGGAGACGCAACAGCAGGCGGAGCTGGCTTCTCTCCGCGGCGAGAAGGAGCGGCTGCGGCGGCTGCTGGGCCGCCAGAGCGGCGCCCTCGCGGGCCTGGAGCGCAGCCTGCGCGCCGCCAGCAGCAACTCCAGCCTCCTGCAGCGCCAACAGCGCCAACTGCTGGAGTCCGTGCAGCGCCTGGTGCGCGTCGTGGCCCAGGGCCCGGGTGAGCGAGGGCGCGCCTGGTGCGGTGCGGGAGGAGGGCAGGGGAGGGGAGGGAGATCCGGCTTACCCTCCCGCCTCGCTGGAAGCCACTGCGGGCAAGGCCCGTCCCCTCTCCCGGCACCTGGGAGATAGAAACGACAACGAAGACTAACAACGAGGAGGACGAGCGTCCTAGGAGGAGCCAATGCAGGCGCCACCCCCTAACTCCATGAGTGACCTTGGGCATGTCCCTCTCTTGGCCTCAGTTTCGCCATCTATTTGTGAAAGTGATAACAATAAGGAGTCCCCCCCGGCCCAGACGCATAAGTTTGGGCTCCAGGATCCACCCGACACCCTCCCTTGCTTCGGCTTGCCCCACCCTTCCCCCAGCCTCAGTGTCCCTATCTGTAGAGCGGAGAGATTGGACTCAGTGTTCCCCAAGGCCTTCTCTCGCCCTGTTGCCCTTGTCCCTAAACCCAGGAGAGTCCCACAGAAGTGAGGAGGCATCTCTGGCCCTGGATGCTGAGAGGGGAGATCAAGGCCGGGGTCGGTTCTCACTGACTCCTTCTGAGGGGGCCCGCTTGGGGTGGCCGAGGCCTTGCTGGTTTCAGCTTGAGTCAGTCAGCAGAACCCTAACTGAGCACCCACTGTGTGCCAGCAATGCAGCTGATATTTCCAGACCACAGAAGACCTAAAAGGCGGGGCTGAGGAGAAAGAACACCAACCTGAGGACAGTCAGGAGCGGTGGGAAGGTTTTTACACCCAGCGGGACTGTGTTTTGGGAAGCTCAGTTGGAAGCGGGCAGTGGAGAACGGCTGGGTGGGAGGGAAAGACGGAGGAACGTGTTTCCACTCCTTGCAGGATCAGCACGGCAGGAGGCCAGGAAGCCTTTATGGCACAAGGAATCCAGCCGGAGTGACGCGTTCCAGGCACTAAGGCTGGCAGCGATTTAGGGCCAGAGGATGGCACCAGGGCTCTAAGTGGGGCAGGCCCTGCTGGGTTTGAGGGATGTGAGGCCCCAAGGAAGCCACGGGCAGAAGTGGAGTCCTTCCAAACCATGAGATATGGAGGGACCCGAACGCATCACTGGCTTGTGCCATAGCCCTGGCAGTGACACTGCCTAAATTAGTCCCATGTGTGGGTCTGTTGTAGCTCAGCCCCGGATGCAGGCCCGGGCCCGGCGCCTCTGCCCGCAGGCTCACCGCTAACCCAGTCTCCAGCTGTGATCCCGTGTCTGCTCGCCAGGCTGGGTAGGAGGTTGTGCTGGGCGCCTGGCCTCAGGCACCCTTTGCCCAAACGCCCCGTGCCCCTGCCCTGCTGTCACCAGGGAAGGGCACCGTGGGGTTGTGCCTCCTACCGGAGGGTGCTCTAAGGACTCCTTCGTAAGACCTAGAGACAGGGAAGGCTCTGCCCATGCCCCCAGCTATGTGCCCTTGACCCAGCCCTCGGTTGAGGGGGACGTGCCTCACCGGGGTTCCGACCCCAGTTACCTCTCCCGGAAGACCCTAGCAGCCTCATCTGCGGCCTCCCTGGTTTGAGTCTTATCCCCTGCAGTCTCCATTCCACGCTTTAGCCGGAGCCCTCTTCCTCCGCACAGTCTGGGTTCCTTCCTCACCCTGGCATCCGAGGCTGACCTGGCACCTGCTGAAACTCAACCTCATTTCTCGTTCCTCTCTGAACGTCCCTGTGCCAGCCTCGCCCTGCTCCCGTCCAGTTCGTCAGACGGCCATAGCTCGCTCTGGCCCAGCTCTGGTCTCATGGTGTGGGTCATTTCGCCTCCCTGGCCTCCACCACTTTCCCACACCACCCCATCACCGGCACACGCCAGGACTGTTCCCACCTTGGAGCCCCCACACACGCTGTTCCCTCTGCCTGGAACATTTTCCCCTTCTCCTAGGTGATCCTGCTCCTTATCCAGACCCCAGCTCGCTCACCTCCTCTAGGAAACTTTCTCAGGTCTGATACCTCTCCCTGTCCCCAGCATCTCCCAACCCGGAACCCGGCAGGAAGTAGGGCTCACCTGGCCCCTTCCCTCTCTCCTTAGCTTACCTCCGATTGCTTTTGCGTTGTCACATTGCAGCCTCCGTGAGGGCAGCTGAGCAGGTGTTCCAGGACTGTGCAGAGATCCAACGCTTCGGGGCCAACGCCAGTGGCGTCTACACCATCCACGTGGCCAATATGACGGAGCCCAGGAAGGTTAGGGGACTCCCTGGGGGCTGAGGCTAGTGGAGGGTGTTGAGCCAAGGGGCTCCCCGACAGGTCACCGCCTCCCCCCGCCCCAGTCAGCTTCAGGCCTTGTCCAACATCTGAGATACCAGAGAAGGTGGGATGACCCTACCTTCGGGAGCCTCCAAGGGAGTCAGAGGTCAGAATGTGGGGGTTAAAGCAGAAGTTCCCAGAGCTGGAAGTACATCCTTCTGCATCTTCTCCAGAGATGCTTTTAGTTGGAATGACAGAAAACAGTTCTGTGTTGGTTAAGGTCATGCTGGCTGTGGGGCGCCTGGGTGGCTCAGCTGGTCATAAGCATCCGACTTCAGCTCAGGTCATGATCTCACAGTTCTGAGTTCAAGCCCCACGTCGGGCTCTGTGCGGACAGCTCGGAGCCTGGAGCCTGCTTCGGATTCTGTGTCTCCCTCTCTCTCTCTGCCACGTCCCCGTTCGCACTCTGTCCCTCTCTCTCTCTCTCTCAAAAATAAAAAAACATCAAAAAAATTTTTAATTGAAAAAAAAAAGGTAATGCTGGCTGAAACAGCAAACAAACGTTGAAAATCCAGGGGCTTAACACAAAGAAGTTTATTTCTAGTTCAAAAAAATTTTTAATGTTTATTTTTGAGAGAGAGAGCGAGAGCGAGCAGGGGTGGGGGAGGGGGAGAGAGCGAGGGAGACACAGAATCCGAAGCAGGCTCCAGGCTCTGAGCTGTCCGCACAGAGCCCGAGGTGGGGCTCAAACCCACAAACCGTGAGATCATGACCTGAGCGGAAGTCGGGCGCTTAACTGACTGAGTCACCCAAGCGCCCCACAAAGAGGTTTATTTCTAATTTACATATAGTCCAGTTGAATGCAGGTGTGGGGGCTCTGCTGCACGTGGGAAATGAGGGACCAGGGCCAATAGAGACCCCACCATCTCCAGTGAGTGTCTTCAGTGAATGTTGCCCTGGGCTTTGGAGGTCCACTTATGAGATGGATGAGGGGTCGAGGGGAACTGTGGGTATCAGGAGGGAGGGTTTGGAGGCCAGGCCCAGAAGTAAAAGAGTATGGAGAACAAGTATCCAGTCTTTGCTCTTCCTAAATCCCTTTTCAATTTTTTTTGACTTCCTATAATATATATAATACATATATATTAAATATAAATATATAATATAATATAATATATAATATAATATAATATAATATAATATAATATAATATATAATAATATAATATATAATATAACTATATATTAAATATAAATATATATATAAATATAAAATATATTTATATATGTTTGTTTCCAGGCCGTCTTTAACACTTCACACACACCTGCTAAACTCCTCTTTTAACAAAGAGATCAGGCCCTCGATGTCTAGCTAGAATTTCATGTTTTCGTTACATTTATTTTTACAATTATTTGACTAAAAGCAAGTGTTACTAGTGTTCGACTTGTGGTACTGGTAAGATTTCCTTCTAAAATACATTTCACCTAAGTATTTAAGTGTTTTTTTTTTGTTTTTTAAGGGACACCACTTTTTAAGTAAATATTCTATATGCAATTAGGTTCACTCTATAGGAAATTCAGCTATGGTGAAATTCTGTGAGGCAAAAGAGCTGGGCTCAGACCTCAGCGTAATTTAGTGTCACTTGCCTCGAGAAAGCCCCTTCTCCTCTCTGGACCTCAGTTTCCCTTACTGTACCCTCTGCTACTCCCGCAACAAATGCCACTGTCTCCTCTCCCTGAGCAGGCTTCTGCTTTCTCAGAGCCGCTCCCTCCACTGCCATTTCCACTTGTCTGCCTGTCACATCATCATCCAAAGCCTTGTTCCAATGCTACCTCCTCTGAGAAGCCTTCCAGGGTTGCCCAGTGACTCCTTCTTAGGAGCTCTTCTTGGCTGCCTGAATGTTCATAACCAATAGTCTGCCTGCCCCATGATAGCAGCCAGGCATATCCTCCAGACCAAGCCAGCCCTGAGGGTTGATTGATCTCTGACGTGTCTCTGTCACCTACTGTGGGACCAGGGACCAAGTGTGTCTTCACTGAACATTGAACATGTACTGAACCGGCTGGAAGAATAGTACGAACAAAGATTAGGCTGAAAGAAGAGATTATGATGGATGGTGAGCTCTTTGAGAGAAAGACTCTTTCTGTCTTATCCATAGTGACACCTCCCATACTTTGAATGGAGCTTGGTATATAGCAGGTGCTCAGAAAACATTTGCCCGCTGAATGTAATAACATTTCCTGAGTCTACGCCGTGCGCCAAGCATGTTACCCCTGTCAGCATTTAATCCTTACCACAACCTCGCAATAACAGCGGGGGAAAAGCCTCCATTTACTTAGTTCCCAATATGCCCAGACTCTTTTCTTTGGATGACTCATTATACATAGTTCTTGCGTCGAGCCAACTTGCAGGTGAGAAACTGAGGCACAAAGAGGTTAAGGTTTTAACACTTACATTTTACAAACGAGGAAAGGAAGGCTCTGAGAGGACATCACTTGTCCACGACTTTAGAAAAAATGATGACACTAAGTGGGAAATGTGAACCTGGATATTTCTGATGCCCTTGACCACCAGGCTCACCTGTTGCTCTGTGAAACTGTCAGCCAAATCAAAATGGGGCTGGTCTAGAGCTGCTTCTGACATCTTCCAAGGGCTTCCAACTCCCCACCCCCACCACCACTACCACCCAATTCCTTCCAGGTGTTCTGTGACATGGAGGCCAATGGAGGCGGGTGGACTCTCATCCAGCGCCGTGAGAATGGCAGTGTGAATTTCCAGCGGAACTGGAGAGATTACAAACAGGTAACACTGCTGAAGGGGGTTTTCAGCCCTTAAACTGGGGCAGGGGGCTTGTAGGCAGGGCACTTGTTTGCCTTCAACCCTCCCCGGGGGGGGGGGGGGGGGGGGGAGGGAATCAACCCACCTAAAACCAACCACCTTCAAACAGATTTTCCTAGTGCACATTCACTGTCAGGGACTCCCTCACCTGAAATTGAACCTTCTTTTTGCAGGTTCTGACATCTATCCTAAAAATAAAAGTTTAACTTTATTTTTTTTATTTGTGTAAAGATTATACATACAAATTTTTTTTAAGAATACAAAAATGGAACAGAAAAAAGTAGTCTCCCCTGCCTACCCCTGACTGCGTTGCTTAAATGAATGTCCTTATCTTTGCACACATATATAATCACATTTTCAGGAGAGATTCTTTAATGTGGAATTGCTGGCTCAAAGACCCAGTGCATTTTACAAGATGAGAAGTAGTGCCCTAGTGTCTTCCAAGTTGTAAATTAACTTTTGAGTAAAGAACTTTTGGCAAAGCTGGCTTAAAAGCTCTTAAAGTTTCCACAAGCAAAAGAAATAGAAGAAGGTATGTGGAAATGCAACAATATCATTAGTTGTGGCTGCGTACTGTTCATTCGACCAACACTTAAAAATAAATACCAAATTAAGATATGAGTGTCCTTGAGCCAACTGAGTTTTAAACAAGTATTAAAATGGCAAAAAAGAAAGGGGATGCTCGGACACAGAAATACACAAGAGCACTGAATACTAACAGACTAATCGGCAGCGAGGCAGGACCGAAGTGGGGAGTGGGGTTTAGGTGTGCCCCTGTCCTTGGTGCTGAATTAGTATTCGGGCCGAGGACAGGTTTCTCATCACCCTGGGACACTAACGCGCTTAGCTTTGCATTTCTGTGTTGTTGAAATTTTGCAGGAGTTGCCATGCCACCCAACAAAGGTCGCTCTACAATTTATGCCCCCGATTAAAATCTTTTAATGTTTTGTTGCGGCCCAACACACATGCAGCTAAGTGCACAAATCTTAGAAGCGGAAGATACTCAGTGGGTTTTTACCTATGTGTTCACCGACGTGCCCACCATTCAAAGCTGGATATACAGCACTGCCAGCACCGCAGAAGCCCCTCTGGTGCCCCCCTGTGCCTCCTCGTGCCCCAGTCAATACTCCCCCAAAAGGTAGCTGCCATTCTGACTTCTAGCACGACGGATTCATTTTGCCTGTTCTGAAACGCCACAGAAATGTGATTTCAATTATTTTTAACAGAATTTACCCCGTTTTACAAAAATCTTGGGGGTTTTTGTTGTTGTTGTTGTTGTTGTTGTTGTTGTTGTTTTTGCTCTAGGAGGTGGAGAACTCCCATCCCCAGGCCTGCCCACACTGTACTTTATGGACTTGGTCATTAGGCAAAGTGGTTTTGGATTAAGTGGCCCTGGAGCCCGGCCCAGCCCAGCTTCTCGGCCAGGGGCACGGCCTCCCATCGCAGCATGAAGCCCACCCCCACCCTTCGCTCCCCACAGGGCTTCGGCGACCCGGCAGGGGAGCACTGGCTGGGCAATGAGGTGATGCACCGGCTCACCGGCCGGACAGCCTACTCCCTGCGTGTGGAGCTGCAAGACTGGGAAGGCAACGAGGCCTATGCTCAGTATGAGCATTTCCAGCTGGGCAGCGAGGGGCAGCTGTACAGGTGGGCTCGGGGCCCAGGCTGGTGGGCGGGCTGGGGTCCCGGGCTAGTGGCTGTAGAGTCCGCACCAAGGGTCAATCCCTGGGCGTCTCCTGCTCCTACCATCTGTCCCCCATTTGGGCGCACGTCACGGGATCTGGAGGCGGCCGGTTAACACTCAGCACGTCCCGGCCACTGGGTGGGGTGGAGAGACTGTCGCTGACGCTGCCATCCCAGGAGCAGGAAAGGGCCTTCTCAGGTCAGTCACCCCGAGGCAGCCATCTTCCTGAGGCCCAGAGCGGGGAGCCCAGCCTGGCCCGTGCCGTGGGCTAAGGTAGAAAGGTCCCTGGGCTACGAATCAGGGAACCTGAGCTCCTTCTAGCTCTGTTCCAGCTCGCTTTGTCAATTTGGGCAAGTCAATGCTCTGGCTTGTCTGGACTTCCGCTTCTTAACTGCGGGATGGGCTTAAATATGAGCGTAATGTGAAACCATCAGGGTCTCCCACACCTCCCCCGGCTCGGTTCTTGGCTCTATTTCGGAAGAGAAGTGAGCACTTCCTGAGCACCTACTCTGTTCCAGGCATATTACTCCATTTAATCCTCCCACAACACGCTGAGGTAAGCATTGCCGCACCTGCTTTACTGACGTGGAAACGGAGGCACGCAGCTTAAGTATCCTGCCCCAAGTTACAAGTTAGGTAGAGCTTAGATTTGAACTCAGGTCTCTCTGCTACCGACACCCAGGGTGTTTCTACTACATGATGTTGCCTCTCTGAGAAACTCAGGGTTCTTGAAGATACGACTGGGTCCTGGCTATCTTTGAACCAGGACAGGATTGAAATCATAGACTCCCACTCACAAGTCTGCAAAGGACGTCACCTGTCGCCTGGGGCTTCATGTGATGCTAGCACATATGCCCCAGCCACCAGCCAGCCAGGCTGGGATGCCTCCACTGACAGGGAAGTCACTTCCTCCAAAGGAATCGGATGATTCTCCGTCTTCCTGCACTTTAGGTCTAATTCCATCTCAGGGAGCTTTTCGATACTATGCTCCACCCACTCCTTTCTCTTCTTATTAGACGCCCTGGATCCTCCAGCTAAGTTGTTCTGACATCCTCCTTACGGGACCCACCCCAATCTGATAATAGTCCTCCTTAAACAGCCAGGTTCAGAGCTGAATGAACCATGCCCTGGGTCTGGGCGAGGCAAGGGCTAAGCTGGATGGTCCCCTCCCCACTACTCCTCGAGCTGACCAGGGAGTAACCACAACAGGCTGCCGACTCCTAGTCAAGCCACTAAAGCCAAGGCTTAAGTCCTGACTCCATCCCTATCTCCCTCAGTGATCCCGAAGAAATGCCTCCACTTTCTCATCTGTAAAATGGGTGCCCTAGGTGTACCTACCTTATTCAAAGTGCTATGAAGCTCAAATGAGACACTGCACACCGAGCATTAACACAGTGCCTGGTACTTAGTAAATGCTCAGCAAAGAATATAATTGCTGACCCCGAGGCAGCTGTTCACACACTTGGCTCGCCTGCTCTGTGTGAGTTCACTGCTGTTCCTATCCCCGTTGCTTCGTTCACAGTCGTGGGTCCTGTGCGTCTGGGGGTGAGCACGTCCACAGGCAGTGCCACACTCCCGGGAAGACAGTAGCTGTCTGTGGGGAACACACGGGGGCATAGAGATCCAGGGAGGACTCCTTGGAGGAGGTAATGCCTATAAAGGGTGGGCATCCTCCAGACAAAGAGAGAATAGGAAGGGCACCCCCAGGCAGTGGGGATGTTTTGAAAAAAGGCAGAGAGGGGGTTCCTTCCATCCAGCTGGCCACGGATACCCCAAACCTGAGCAAGTCTCTTTCAAGATCATAAGGAAGAGTCCCTGCTCTTTCAGGAAAGGCTTGGGAGTCTGGGGGGGGGGGGGGGGGAGCACGGAGATCCTAGAAAACAGAGGGAGATGTGGAAACTGCCAGAGAAGAGCCAAGGGGAGAGTGACAGAACAGATGCTGGTCCCCGTGTCCCCACCGTAGGGTCAGCTGGCGGCTGAGGTGGGGAGGATCCCCACAGGGAAGCCCAGAGGCAGGGAAGCATAGGCATCAGGGGCGGGAAGGCCACCCTTATTTGTCAGACACAATAATGAGGACCTTCTAGAGCCTGACTAAGGCACATGCATAAGCTTACAAGAGAAAGTGGCCCACAGGGAGGGAGGAAGCAGGAGGCACGGCCAAGGCACAGGCACATGCCCCCCCAGAGGTGCCCACACACCCAGATCCGATTACAAGTGCGAGATACACACAGAGATACGCAAGGGCGGGCACAGACATACGTGCACATGTGGAGGGGCTCGCCACACCTCTGGGGCACACACGTAGGCCTACAGAGCGCACAGACTCACACAAGCGCATCGCTACACAAGCAAGCACAGACACACGTGCAGCGGTGCTTTGCAGAAGCCCTCACAGGTAACACGCGCAATTCCAGACACAAAGGCAGATTCCACCATAGATACTGAAACACAGACTCAGAACACACGCACACATATGCACGCAGGCACGAACAACGGCATCCAAACGCTCGCAACTGTGGATGCACAGACCCACCCACAGATCCACGGACACATGGAAAACACACCTTGTGTGCCTAACTTGGGGATACCCGGAGGCCTGTGTGTTTGGGTTCCCCAGGCTTGAGCCAGGCACATGTTCGAGATGTGTCTCAGCACTGAGTCACGGGCATCCTGGTCCCCGACTTGAGAGTTCCCCGGGGGTCACAAGATCCCCATTCTGGAACCCACGGGGGAGGGGAAAGGAGGCAGAGACTGAGCTGAGGACCTGGAGACAGTAGGGAGGCCAGTGCTGCTGGAGTAACCCCCGTGAGGCCCATCGGCTTTGTCCAGCCCTGATTCGACCCAGCTCAGACTGAATGTCACCCCGAACGTCAGCCAGAGCCCCAAGCCTGACCTTGAACTGACATCGCTGAAGCCTCAAGGGGAGCCTATAATAGCTACAAAGAGAAGCTGGGACTATATGAAGCCATGGGCCAACCTGTCTGTCCCCACCCCCGAGAGCCCTGGCCAGATGGGCCTCTTTCCGGGGTGGGGGGGGGGGGGCTACAACACCAGTCAGGCGAGCCCTGGGTTGCGTGTTTAAGGGCACAGTTAGAGCTTCACGGTTAGAGCATCTGGCCCCGAGGGCCATGCCCCTGCCTCACCACAGACAGGCAGAGCCCATGGTGGGAGGTGCAGGGACCGAGCCCACATTTCCTCCTGATCCCACAGGGGGGGCATCTCCCAGGCCCTGCCCTGGGGGAACCAGAGCTTCCCTGAGCTTCCCTGGCCGCCTCCACCCGTAGGACCTTCTTCATCGTCCTCAGACCAGGTCCCCACCTGCGTTGCCTGTGCTACAAGCACGCAATACTCTCTCCAACCAGGCTGAGCAGGAGCCCGCGCCAGCCACATGCCAAGGGCTGGGAACGCAGGGACACGTGACAGCCCGCCCTCAACGGGCTGACTATCTACTGCGTGCCCGCCCTGCTCTGCACTCATCACACGCCGAAGTCATGGGACCACAATAACCAGACCAGGGCGCCACGGTTAATATTACCGTTATTAGCATTTTAGCAGATGACGAAGCTGAAGCTGACAGGTGACGCAGGCTGCCCGAGGTCATGCCGCCGGAGAATGACAGAGCGGGGATTCGAACCTCAGCGTTCTGTCCCCCAGAGCTCATGGTCGTAATCACCATGCAGGCCTGGACATGCCCAAGAGGATCTCACAGCCTGGCAGAGAAATAGAAACCCTCCCCAGCGGGCTGCGGATGCGCAAGTCACAGGGCTGGGGCTGCCCCGGGGCACAGAGCCGTGTGGGCTGGTGTGGTCAGGGAAGGCTTCCTGAAGGTGGCAGGGCGGTCAGCTGGCGAGGGAAATGCACGCAGCTCCCAAGGCAGGCCACACCGGGCTGGCATCTGGCTCTCACCCTCTTCCGTTCTGAGGCCCGGGGCAGGCTCCTCAGGTTCTTGGGCTCTGTTTCTTCGTCTGTAAACTGGAACCAATAGGGTGTTGCGAGGACTGAGCAAGAATGAGTTAACCCACGTGAAGCGCTTGGAACGATGCCCAGGGCATAGTAGCCGTTCAAAAAAAACGTTAGCCATCACCTTCATTCTCGTCGTTATTTTGATCCCTCTCACTCTTGTCCGAGACTCGGGGTCGGTGAGGTGAGGGAGGCCTGGCCCACAGTGGGTGCTCTGTTCCCGGGGAGGCAGCAGGCAGGGAGGGTAATCCAGGGGCAGGGGTGGCCGAAGCACCCTAGGCTGGGGCGCCCCTCCCCCCAGAACAACCGGAGAGGTGCCCCCGCCTAGGACCAAGCCTCGTGGGGGAGGTCGTTCTTTAACCAGCCCCATCCTCACTCTGGACCCCTCTCCCATCACCACCTCCCGGTGGCCTCCAGGCTTTCTCTGAGCGGATACAGCGGCTCAGCAGGGCGCCAGAGCAGCCTGGTCCTGCAAGGCACCAACTTCAGCACCCGTGATGCAGACAATGACAACTGCCTCTGCAAGTGTGCCCAGATGCTGTCTGGAGGTGGGTGCCAGTGGGCCGAAGCCCCGCTCACCCACAGGCTCACTTGGCTGGACACCCCCATTTCCTCCCCACCCCTGGGCGGGCCTGGCTGTGCCCTATCCGCCCCTTCCCCCACCAAGTCCTCAAGGTTCCCTCAGGGTCTTGCCTCATCCTGACACAGGCACCACCAGTTTTCGCCTGAGACTGGGGGGGTGGGGTCCCAACCCCAGGCCTGAGAACCCACTCCCCCCCCCCCCCAGGCCGAGCAGGACCAAGATGGGGAGACGCGGGCAGAGGATCAAGAGGGGCAGCTCCCCACCAATGCCCGGCTCAGGCAGTGCTCCTGGGCGTGGGGGACACAGGTCAGAAAGCAGGAGATGGGGTGAGTAGGAGGGGCAGAGAGAGGAGGAGAGACCTCCTGGGACGCAGAGACAGAGATAAGAGAGACATCAGGACATAGAGACACAGAGCAGTGAACACAGAGAGTCCCACGGGAACAGAAGTCCAGAGGGAGAGATGGAGAGACGATGTGCAGACCACAGAAAGACAGACGGACACGCTGTGTGAGAGACAGACCCCGAAAGGCAGGGCAACAGAGACCAAAGGGAGAGAGTACAGAGACACCAGAGCCCCGCAGAGAGGCGGACACAAGCTCAGGGACCATCAAGGTGCCGTCCCCCAGAGGCCACGGGCTGAGCGGAAGGTCCGGGACTCTCCCTCCCACCCCGGTGCCCCTCCCGCCCTGTCCATCTCCTGCCAGCTGGCTCCCTGGAGGAGGCAGCGGCCCTGATCGGTCCCCGGGGTAGAGGGCTGCCCTCGGGCCCCTGGCTGGCCCCTACCTCCCCAAAGCGTCTTCCTCTCCCTCCACCAGGATGGTGGTTTGATGCCTGCGGCCTCTCAAATCTCAATGGTATCTACTACGCGGCTCACCATCACGTGCGCAAGCTCAACGGCATCCGCTGGCACTACTTTCAAGGCCCCAGCTACTCGCTGCGGGCCACCCGCATGATGGTGCGTCCCGTGGGCGTCTAATAAGCAGCGACACCCGGACGCTGGACCCACAGGAAGAGCCGGGACTCGGTATTCCCTGAACGAGCTGGATCCAAACACGGGACACAGTGCCAGGGTATGGTCCTGGACACCCGGGCCCCCCCCCCCGGGCCAGGCCTCCTTGCCCAGGAGTCCAGAGGATCTGCTGCCTCCCTGTTCCCCTCAAGTTGTGACACGGTGGGTGGCGGCGGGGTGGGGGGGGGTGGGGGGGATCTGACTCTATAGTACCCCTCTTTCCTCTTCCCTTCTGTCTCCAGCAGGGGTCCCCTGCCAGCTTGAGGGTCACAATACCCTGAATGAGCGGAGAGCAAACTTAACTTAGGTCCTCAAAGAAATATACAAGCACAGTCCACTTCTCCCAGGCCCCAGCATCTGAAGGCCAGACCTGGCCTCTCGGGGGCTTCAGAAGATCTAAGGGGCATTCCTTTACCGCCAGCATGTCCTCGAATATGTTCCAAAGAGAATATCTCAGGCGCCCCTCAAAAAGTACCTGGGGTCAAGGGAGGGAGGGAAACACCCAGTTAAATCAACGTGAACAGGCATGCTTAGCTGCAGGACCCGTCAGGGCCTTTAATGTGGTCACATGCCTTTTGACAGCCTGTGAAGGAGTTAGCATGGGCAGCTTTCTCCAAATGTCCTTATTTGAAAACAGGCCCTGTTGATCCCAGAGCATCTCTCGGGGCTGCGGATACCCTTGGGAAAAGTTGGTCAAACGTGACAGGATGGAGACCCCGAGCTCCACCGCTGCACCCCCGCCTGCACCCACTCTTTCTGGCTACAAGAGCCACGGCGATGGCCCCGAACAGCCCTTAAAAACAACCGGAAGCAGCTTTGGGTCAAAGAAGACACACTCCACCCCCGAAGAAGGGTCTAGAACAAAGTTTCCGATCTGTGCTCTGGGCCGGGGTCCTGCCAGGCTCCGTCTGGTCCTTGAAAAGCCAGATTTCTGCCTGGAGGCTGCCCTCTCAGCACTCCCTGTCACCCTAGCTCACCTCAGCTCACGTTCAGGGGCTGTTGGGGACCGTCCACTCCGCCTCGAGCGGGACCCCAATCTTCAGGTCCAGATCCTTCCAGCCTCCAAGCTGAGACCCTAACCCTCTCCTCCCACCTGGTCCAACAGTGTTGCCACCCGCAGCTAGGGGGTGGCGGGAGGTGGGGGTGGGGGGCAGAGCAAGCCTTCGCCTGGGTCCGGGAGACCAGGGGCTCCTCGTGAACTTCCTTCGGAGGACAGGGTCAGAGAGGGGGTGGGGAAGGACGGCGGGCAGGGTGCTGCTCAGAAGCCTCACGTGGCCTTACACAGCATTTGCTCGGTAGGCCTTTGTTTAACATCCGCTGTGGGCAGGGCCCTGGGGTGGGAGGGACCTGCTCCAGCTCTTGGACTTGAGGCCAGTGGCTCAGCCTCTCGAGGCCTCGGTTATCTTGTCTGTGAAACGGAGATGAAGCTCCCTCCTGGCTGGGCTGTGGCAAGGAGGCGATGAAAGGATGTACGTCAACTTTGTAACAGAGCCTGGCACGAGCAGGTGCCTAATAAACGTTAGTTCCCAGAGAGGTAAACGGGGTGAGGAAATCCACCCCTAGGGTGGGCCCCCGCTCCTTCCGGGCCCAGGCAAGGTGAGCATGTGTTCCTGAATCCATGGCATTTATTTGTGTACTGCTGAGCTTAGCGGCTAGGTGTGCTGGAGACGGGGTGGAGGCAAAGCTGTGAGCCCCACGGACAGACTCTGGGGTGGTGAAGGCCCACATCGCCGTCTACACTCGCTTTCTGAAAAAGGCCAGGCTGATTTAGGTTACCCTCAGATAGCTGTTCTTAAATATTCATGCTTCCTTCCTACCTTCCTCCCTCCTCCATGCCAGCTGCCTGTTCAGCCCTGCACCGTTGACTTCACTCTCAGTCAGGTTTTCTCCTGACAGGTGGCTCCGGCAGCCCTGGGCTGGTGGCCTCCCAGCTGAGCATCCCTAAGACAGAGAGTTGCCCTGTCCCCGTGATTCCAGCAAGGGCATGATTTTCTCCAGCCAGGACTGGTCCTTTCGTGCCCATCTTTGTACTTATCACTGTGAGTCTGATTGGCCAGACCTGGGGCACCCAATCAGGCCTGGAACCAGGGCTGGGGTCAGTGCCACCCCAGGCATGCGGACTAGCAGTTTCCAGGCACCGTTTCCGGAAGCAGCGATGCTGGACAGGCCAGAACCAGCGATCGCTTTTCCACCACCCATCTCTCTGACTCCCATTTGCCTTCTCTCCATCTCTGCCCCCCTCCTGGCCCCCCTCCCCCCAACGCCTGGTCCCAGGCTCCATCTCATCCCCGGGTTGGCCCAGGACACAGCTGTGTCCCGCCCGGGGTTGTCAGACCCCGGTTCGCTGTCCTGGCCGTGTCCCTGGAGCAGAGTCTCTGGCCCTCTCTGAGCCTGCGTTTCCCATGTGTACAATAAGGACAGAGGACCTGCCGACCTCCAGAAGTCCCCTGACAGCGATGCTGACCCACGGTGTCCTGTCCTGCAGACGGGACCAATGGAAGGACACTGGGCAGCCCAAGGGCCCTATGGGGGCATGGCTGGTGTGGCCCTGGCCCTGGCTGGATCTCCTGGGGGCCACCACTCATAGGAACTGGCTTCAGGGATACCTGAATCTGCATTCATAGGGCCCTTGAATTCAGATTCTGATCCTATGCAGAATCGTATCCAGAATCACCTCTTCCTAGATCAGATCGGCATTCTCCCCATCTTACTCATGAGGAAATTAGAGCCCAGAGAGGGAAAGGATTTCATCCAAGGTGGCACAGCCAATCACCACCTCCAGTGCACCTTCCATCTATGAGCTGCCTCCCTCATCCAGGCCTCTCTGAGGCATCCTGACACCAACCACAAAACTGCTGGGGGAGTGTCCCCTCCACTTATGTCAAGCACCAAAGGAACTTTCTGGAAAGCTCTCCAAGACAAGAGCTTTTATCACTGGTACCTGATAGGTCCCGGTGGAGCCAGACAGGCAGATCGCATTGTTCCCAAGATCTCTGCATGTCCCCGGCGAAAGCAGTTTCCACGCTGAGGGAGAGAGTTGACTGGGCACCCCCAGAGACGACAGCCATGGCCGAGGTAAAAGGTGGCCCTTTGCAGGGAGGAAGGGAGCAGCTAGCATCAGGATGGTTTGTCTTGGTGGCTGGGGGGACTGACCCCATTTTCCAGATCCCCACCCCCACCCCCCGCCCCGGTGTCTGTGTGAGTCTTCACCTCTTGCATTTAAAGATGCTTCGGGGGGCGCCTGGGTGGCGCAGTCGGTTAAGCGTCCGACTTCAGCCAGGTCACGATCCCGCGGTCCGTGAGTTCGAGCCCCGCGTCGGGCTCTGGGCTGATGGCTCAGAGCCTGGAGCCTGTTTCCGATTCTGTGTCTCCCTCTCTCTCTGCCCCTCCCCCATTCATGCTCTGTCTCTCTCTGTCCCAAAAATAAATAAACGTTGAAAAAAAAAAATTTAAAGATGCTTCGGAAAGCTAACGGCATTGCGTTGGCAACAACGGCATGGGCATCTTTTGATGGAGCGGTGCTTTGGAGAATGGAGTCTGGTCCAGGCCACGTCCAGGATAAATGTGTCACTTCCCTGTGTTAGGTTCACAAGGAGTTGCTCAGCTGAGGTTCTCGTGGGTCCTGAGGTCAGGGATGTCCAATGGCCTTTAGCATCAGACACATTCCTGCCTTACCCCGTGAGATCTCCTGGAGCCTCCCTTTCTCCCATCTGCACAGTGGGGAGAGTGGAGTCGGGTTACCACACAGGGAAATCATGCAAATTCCATGTGATGGTGGACATCCAGGCCTGGAACATTCGCTCACGTATTTATCCACTCATGTATAGATTCATTTATGCACACAACGCGTATGGGTCAAGGCCAGGCTGCATGATGGGGCTGGACCAAACAAGACGGTCACGTGCTCACAGAACTGAACAGCCTAGAGAGAGAGACGGGCCCAAACCCCAATTTTTTTTTTTTTTTTTTAGTTTGTAAAACTAAATTGACAATCGATGGCAAGTAAAGAAAATAAACAGGAGGCAGAAACAGATCGCAGAGGGTCCAGCTTCCGGCGATCAGGGAAAGCCCTCTCTGAAGAGGTAGTGCCTAAAGTGGGGACTAACTAACACAGTGAGAAAGAGGCAGCCAGGGAACGGTAAGTTCACTAGGGGGAACAGTCATTGCAAAGGCCCTGAGGTGACCATGAGGAACTGCAAGGGAGCCAGGGTGGCTGAGACCACAGTGAGCAAGGGGGAGCGGGGTGGGGCTGAGTCCCCCCCCCCCCAGCACTTACATCAGAGATGACTCCTCCCCCCAGTGCCCACCAAGGACTGAACCCAGCCACCACTCTGCCTGAGTCTCTGTGGAGCTGGGGCAAATTCCTGCCTCTCTCTAGACCTCAGTTTCCCAGTCTGTGAAATACAAGAGAGGGATCACCTCTGTCTGAAAGTCACCCAGACCCAGTTATTGTATAAATCTGAGTCAAGGGTCTGGTTGTGTCCACTGCCCTGCACGGGGTGCCAGTGGGGGGGTCAGAAGAAGGAAGAGAAAATAAGGGACTTGCCCTCAGGCTACACGGGAACTTGGGAGTGTCTCCCACACAGGGTCAACCAGGGGGAACTTGGGTGGGAGCACAGGACGCTGACTGCCTGCCCCCTCCATGCTGGTTTTACATGCACCATCTCTGAATCTTGGTGGGTTCTAGTATTACCCCATTTTACAGATGTGGAAACAGAGACCCACGCAAGTAAAATGCCTTGCCTATGGTCACACGGTGACTTAGGGTACAAGCCAGGCTGATGTAGCAGAAAGACCCCCAAATTCAGTGAGTTACAGATTTTTCCTCCCTGTGAGTCTGGAGCTGATCGGTCCATGGCCAGGGGGGTCAGCTCTGCCAACCTCAACCACAGCTTCCCTCTCTGGCCAGGGGAGCGTCACCCAAAGGCGCAGGATGGGAAACAATCTGTCCAGCACCGCTCCCCCTCCAGAACCTCCCCCTCTCACCCCAGACTTCTCTTCTGCTCAGAATATCCCGGCGGTCTCCCTATAGGGCTCCATCTCCCGGTTTGCTTCCTCCCGGCCTGCAGTCATGCCATTTCCCCTGCCTGAAACCTTCGGTAGCTCCCCAGTACCCTGTGCTCACGGCTGGTCACCACCTAGCTCAGTCCTTCTCCAGCTCCGCCTCTGCTCTGTTCTTAGGAGTTCGGAGGCTTTGGGCCTGATGAATTCCTTCTGAGCAAAGGGTCTCAGGTGGCCATCAGTCTTCCTGGAGGAATTGCCCATGTCCAGTGGACTTTTATGTCCCTGTGGCCTGGAACTCAGGGCCCAGCTTGTGGTGGCTACTCTCTGTAAGTCACATAGCATATTGGTTCAGCCCTCTGGCTCTGCAGAGAGCCGGGCCCTTCTGCTACTTACAAGGATAATGTAAGAGCCTCCAAAGTCCCTGTGAGGGCCCAGTACATTGCAAGGCACCTAGGACAGAGCCTGTCCGTGGTAAGTTGTCTGTGATGTTGTCTCCGATTATTTCCCTATACCAGGCCCCTTAGATTATCCAAAGAAGCCCCTTAATGACCTTATGGGTCATTAAGTACCAATAGGTACCATTATCATCTCTCCCTTTTCCAAACCGGGGAACGGAGACCCGGGAAGTAAAGTCACTTGGCCAAAGTCACACAGTAAGATTTTACAGAGGTGGCTTTGGACCCAGATCACCTGCCCCACAACATGCTTCACCTGGATCTTATGGTCCCTGTGACCACGGTTAAAGGAAAATTCATAAATACATAAGCAGTTGCCAAGCTGAAGCTAGCCGGTGCTTGAATCCGACACAGGACAATAAAGGCCCCTCCAGGGCCGGGACAGGACCTTCCTTCCTGCTTCTGACTTCCCAACTCCATGTCCTGGCTTCCGAACACTTGGCCACAGGCTCACCGCCCCCAAATCTTTTCTGAGTAGGACTTCGCTTTCTTCCTTGTCAACCTCCCTGGCCTCCCCACTGTGGCCTGGGCAGGGGAGGGACAGGGACAGGGCACTTTAATCTGAGCAGCCTGGAAGCCTCCTGGCGGGCTGAGGCCTCTTCCCTCCACCTTCACCTGCCCCTTGGTGTCTGGGAGAGGTGTCAGGACCACATCCGCTCGGGTCTGCCTGTGTCCACAAATCAGAAGACTTGTCCTCTCTGGACCTCACTCTCCTCAACCATAAAGTGGGAATGAGCCTCCGGCCCTGCTTGCTTCACAAAGTTGCCATCAGACTCGAGTAAGATGGTCCCTTCCCTCAACAAGTGTTTAGTAACTACTATGTGCCAGGCACTGGGAACACGGCCATGAACAAGACAGAACGACACTTGCTCTAAGGTGCTTATAGTCGGGGTGGGTGGAAAGAGACAGAACTTCAATAAAAATTAACCAAACAACCTAAAGTACAATGAATGTGGGTTGCAACGACACCAACTAGTTGGGGAAGGCATCCTTATAGGACGAGGAGGAGTTAGGTGAAGAAGAAGAAGAAGAAGGTTCCAGGCAGAGGCAACAGCACATGCAAAGGCCCTGGGGGTGGCCCAGGGGAAAGCTCCAGAGCACTCGGGAAGGGGAAGAAGCCAGAGGTCTGGTAGGGACTGAGGTAGGCGGGCCCTTGAGGGCCAGACGGAGACAAGTGACGACACAGAAGATAATGGTCTAAACAGCAGGAAGCCAGTGCCCTGGAGTAACCCAGAGCTCATAGGCTTCCCCATCCTCCAATGTGAGTGTTAACCTTAAGCGAGCTGTTTCCCCTCTCAGAACCTGGGTCTTCCCTCCCAAGGAGATTGGGATCGCGATACCTATCTTGCAAGGCGTTTGAAGTTCAGAGAAAATCTATGTCCCGTACGTGAAAGATCTGTCCCTACACAAAAGACTACTCCACAAAGGACGTCCACTATTATTCGCAATGCAGCCTATGGCATTTACACGTTTTCCCATTATTTCTTGAACACTTGTCACTGCTGCAGCTTGACAGCAGACAAGTGGGGGTGGACCCCAAAGGTTGGGGTTAACTGACAGAAGCCAAGCCATGCATTTGGTCTTTTCTTACGGTTTGAGAAAGGCCCCCAGGGCTACACAGGAACCTAGTCTGAGAACAGTAGCCCAACAGAAAGGCCAAGGAGCATCTAACGAACCTGACATCCGTGCGACAGGTTCTGTTGACTAGCACAGAGGTCAAGCAGTAGAGAACATGTTAGACCCCAACTGGAAAGGACAGGAGAAGAATGGGTGAAGAGGGGTGAATTCCTACGTGGAAGGGAGGATTCCCTGGGAAGGGGCACCAGGGCAGCTTTCAGGGGACTAGGACTGTTTCCTTGACCCACGTGAGGGTTAGTTTGTGACAATGCATCAGGCTGTCCCTTGCTGGGTGCATTTTTCTCTCTGTGTGCTCCTCTACGTGCATAGGTGTGTCAGGGAGGGGAGATTTTACATGTACAAATGCGCTGCAAATCCAGAGCCATGTGGGTGGAAAATAAGAGTTTAGAGAGGAATGTGGCGGAAGCTAACAGAATTACATACGCAGTCGCCCTTCGACACAGGAATCTTTCCTTTCTACGAATCTGTCCTGAATATACGTAATACATTGTACAAAGTTATTCACTGAAGCTTCATTTGTACGAACAAAAAGATGGGAAAAAACCCAAATGAATAAAGCTGTGGCACAGTTATTTCTGCACATCAAACTACCCCCAATCTCAGTGACAGAAAAACGACAGCCATGGACTTCACGGCTGGCTGGACCATCCACCCGGGGCCCTTTCCATATGACTCGGGCTTCCTCACAACATGGCGGCTGGATTCTGAGAGGAAGCATCCTGACGGCAAGCATTCCAAACAGGACCAGGAATACGATTTGCAGGGTGCGGTGCAAAATGAAATGTCACTTCTTACGTGCACACCTTCTACTAACAGCATTGGTATTTCAGAGCTCATATGTGTGTGTGTATTTCATTCTCCCTGGGACAGTGGAAGAGCTGCACCAAACCAATGAATCACTTGCATGTCACTTCTTACGTGCACACCTTCTACTAACACTCTCTACCTGCTGCTCATCATGAGTAAGGAAACGATGAAAGGAAAGGGAAGTATCGCGTTCCCTGTCTTCTTTCCTTCTAGGTCACCGTTCTTAGTGCAAGGGGTTGGCTAATACAGGGCAGTAACATGGGTAAGAAAGGATATGATCCGGTTCTGGGTCATCTGAGATTTCCTGGAACACCAGTGCCCTTTTTTTCTTACAAAGGCACTTCTGATTGGAACAGAAAGCATGGTCTTTCGGGCTGTACCCCTATTTGCTCAGTCACGGCCATCACATGCTTACCTTGTACCCACTTTGAGTCCCACTGAATGTCCACGTAATGTGAGTTCACCGGAATTCTATGCTCGCAGGGCACTGTGAACACTATATGTGAATGGTGGACACTCTTATTCCGTGTGTCTCTTCTGCTCACATGCAGACACTGTCCCGTTGGACTTCACTTCCAACACACAAGTTCAAAGATAAAACTAAGAACTTCAAAATGTGACAGCAGAGCATTAAAACAATTAAAATTTTTTAATTTCAATTTAAAAACAGGGGCGCCTGGGTGGCTCAGTCAGTTAAGCATCCGCCACTTGATTTTGGCTCCGGTCATGATCTCACGGTTCATGGGTTCGAGCCCCGTGTCGGGCTCTGCGCTAATAGGGAGGAGCCTTCTTGGGATTCTCTCTCTGCCCCTCCCCCATTCCCTCTCTCTCTCTTTCTCAAAATAAATAAATAAACAAAGAAGAAGAGAAAATTAAAGACAATTTTAACTGTTTTAATGCTCTGCTGAGCCCTTCTGAGCACGGGACCCTACGTAGGAGGTAAGCATGTTAGGGAAGCCGCGTAGCAGGCATCGCCAACACAGATACAAATAGAGTGGCAAAAGGAACCTGTGTTCCTATACCCTCTCCACAGACACTTGCTCCATTGTCCCATCAGACCTTACCTACAAAACACAAGTTCAGGGGCGCCTGGGTGGCTCAGTCGGTTGAGCGTCCGACTTCGGCTCAGGTCACGATCTCGGGGTCCGTGAGTTCAAGCCCCGCGTCGGGCTCTGGGCTGACGGCTCGGAGCCTGGAGCCTGCTTCCGATTCTGTGTCTCCCTCTCTCTCTGCCCCTCCCCCGTTCATGCTCTGTCTCTGTCTCAAAAATAAATAAACGTTAAAAAAAATTTAGAATGGTGTGATGTAAGGATCCAAATTTACTGCAAAACAAACAAACAAACAAACAAACACAAGTTCAAAGATACATTCCTTAAGAATTTCAAGACTACAAGGGCACCTGGGTGGCTCAGTGGGTTAAGCGTCTGACTCTTGGTTTCGGCTCAGGTCATGATCTCCTGGATCGTGGGATTGGGCTTGTGCTGACAATGCAGAGCCTGCTTGGGATTCTCTCTCTCCCTCTGTCTCTGCCCCTCCCCCACTTGCACGCACACACGCGCACGCTCTCTCTCAAAATAAAGAAGCTTAAAAAAAAAAATGTCAAGGCCACAGCAGAGCACAAAAACAAGTGAGCACAGAGCCCTATGCCGCTAAATAAGTCACAAGTCCATGAAGCCTCTCCTGGTTCCAAGCCTAGCAGGCAGAAGCTTCATGGCCTTTTATGACCTAGATGGTAAATCACATTATAAAAGCATCATTTCTGTCTATTCTGTTCAAAGCGCTCACAGAGCCCCAGCCCAGATTTGGGGAGTAGCGGGTCATAGACCCCACCTCCCAATGGAAAGAGTGTCAAAATATATACATATCGCTTTTTAAACACACACATACACACACACACACACACACACACACACACACACACACCACTTTGGGTGGTAATGGGCCATATAAAGGTCCCACTTCCCAGACTTCTTTGATATTAAAGTAGGGCATATGACCAGGCTCTGGGCAATAATACTTAAGAAGAGATGTCAAGTCAGGAAAATAGGAAAGCTGACCCACCAGAAAGTGGACCCCTTTGCCCTCCCCCTTTTCTTTTACCTGAGATGGAGGCGTGATGACTGGAGCACCAGCAGCTTGGACCATGAGGAAAGCTCATAGATTGAAGCTACAAACGGCTGGAGGCAGAATGATGGAAGGAGCCCAGATTTCTTTTAACGGCGGAACAGCTGCACCAGTCCTGGACGACCTTACACAAGTGAGAAACAGATTTTTATCTTCTTGAAGCCACTGCTGTTTGGGACTTAAAATCTTAACCGATACACCTTTTCCCCAGGGAATATGGGAAAAATGTGAGATGGCAAGAAAGGTGCCCAGCATTCTATGCTGCGTGGCGCTCATGCCACGTGATTCATCTACAAGAAAGGGTTGTTAGATCAAGAATTTGTTTGTAATGACCATTCGGGCCCTGCCTCATGGCCGATGGAATCTTCTCAGAACTCAAAGTCAGGCTGTTCTCCGTGGCCGCCCACGGCCTCTGGACTCCAGAGCAGAGAAGTCCTGGGGGTGGGGGTAGGGAGCGTCCTGTGCCTGGCTACCTTTCGAACCTCATCTCCCACGTTACTTAGTCCTGTTGTTGCCATTTTGCTTTCCAAGGAGAGCCTGCCTGTGTGCGAGGACAAGAGAAAAGCAGGGCCTGAGGATGATGTCTGGAGTCTCGAACCAGGTCCCGCCCAAAGCCGGCGTCTACTGCGGACTCTTCAGCTCCTCGAACCCACAGAGGGTCTGGGTTTGCTCAAACAGCTCTCAGCTGGGTTTCTGTCACCTGCAGCTTAAGGAAACCCAAATCGCACCAGAGCACGGCTGTGAAGGGTTCAGAAGCGAGCAGAGGATGCCAGCAGTGTCTGCTGGGGTCCTTCCCAGGCTTTGTGACCAAGCCATGCTGTGGTGACCCGTCCTGGACAGCTGTCCTCATCTTTTTTGGAAAGTTACCGACCGGGGCGCCTGGGTGGCTCAGTCGGTTAAGCATCTGACGTTGGCTTGGGTCATGATCTCGAGGTTTGTGAGTTCGAGCCCCGCATCAGGCTCTGGGCTGCCGGTGTGGAGCTTGCTTGGGATTCTGTCTCCCTCTCTCTCTGCCCCTCCCCCGCTCTCGCTCACTCTCTCTCTCTCTCTCTCTCTCTCAAAATAAAGAAACTTTAAAAAAAAAAAAAGAAAGAAAGAAACATATAAATTTGGTCTTCATCCCCACTTCTGGCACACAGCTCCTAAATGGTTGGAACTTCCGGGGAGAGGGGACAGCGCATCTTTTGCTATATTTGGTCTTTTGTCATTGGTTCCTGAAAATGCTTCCCAGCCATGGAGGTGAAAGGAATTTCTTTTTACTCACAAGAGTGTGTGTTAACGAGGTGACTTTTGGAAAGCCCCTGAGGCTGAGGGCTGGTTGCCAGGGGAACGAACCTGATCTAGCTTTCAGCCCCACCCCTCCGCCAGCCCTGGGCAAGGGGGTTGAGCTGGAGATTGAATCCCGGGGCCGGTGGCCAATGATTTCATCAATCGTGCTTATGCAATGCAGCTACCATAGAACCCCCAAAGGACAGGGTTCGGAGAGCTCTGGGCGGCTGGGCGCCCTTCCCACACACCCTACCCCATGCATCTCTTCGCGTTCCTGAGTTGTATCCCTTTATGACAAATAGGTAATCTGGTAAGTGAACCGTTTCCCTGAGCTCTGCGAGCTGCTCTGGCAAGTTAGTCAAACCCGGGGAGGGAGTCTCAGGAATCTCTACTTTACAGCCGGTCGTCAGAAGCACAGGGAACAACCCAGACTTGAAACTGGCCTCTGGAGTGAAGGGAGTCCATCCTGAGTGTCAGAACGGAGGGCAGCCGTGGGACACCCAGCTGGTGTCGCTGAACTCCTCGTGGCCTGGAAAACTGGCAGGTCTGGGGTCAGGAGGGAAGTGGTGTTGCAGTGGGGTGTCGAGAGCCCCACACGTGAGCGTGGCTTTCCTTTGCCCACAGCATCCCCAGCCCGGCAGCCCGGCCCCGGGACTGGGGTCTCTGGTATTCCCAGTCCCAAGGCCCCAGGGGAAGGGCTCACTGTGGGACCTGCTTCGGGCCTGAGCTCTGGGGCTGTGCTTACCTTCCTACCCACCTTCACCTGCTCCCTGCTGCCTGGCCCTCAACCCTCCCCCAGCCCAGCTCTTCAGCCCCCAGGGCCCAAAGGGGAGGAGGATGCAGTTAATCAAAGTGATCCCAGAATTCACACAGAAGGCCCAGAGCGGACAAATATTTGTGGTTCCTTTTCTACGCATAACAAGCATTACATACACACCCACAGAGAAACAGTAGATCCATATACCCATGCGTCTGACGCCTGCCTCGGGAGAGTCACATACATATGCATAATACAGACAACCAGCCCACAGCAGCCCATAGGCTGTGAGAACAGCTGGCAGATTTAATAATGCACAACCACTCGACATCCGTGGGACCCCAGGCAATCTACACACCTTCTCTGTGCCTCCTGTCCCCTCCGTTAACAAGCCAGTAATCAGACCTGCCTGTGAGGTCACAGGAGGAGTAACCCGAGGCACAGGGCTCTTCACGCGTGCCGTGCCATGGATCCCTTTAGCATCTAGTGAGATCATGGAGCCCTTCTCAGAATGCTGTTTTCGACTGCTTCAAATCAAATACATTGAATCATGAAGGGAACAAGTTATATTAATGAAAATCGTGGTCCTCAAAATAGTTTGAAAGAACACAGTTGTGATATAGTACTATCCATGCTTTTTTTGTGTGACCGCTTAAATACGCGCTCTAGCGGTCTCAAGATCTCCTAAATACTGTAACTGCAAGGTAATGATGAGTGCTAACGATATTTTGAGATATCCATAACTACTGTGGTAGGGTAAGAAAGTAGCTATGATTTCTAATGGTGGCCAAGTTTCAGGCACTGCCGACACTCCTGTGGCTTGTGTCCCACGTTCAAAGTTGAAGGAGGTGCTGAATTTAATTACAGGTGAATAAAGATGAATCTCATTCATGGACCCCAGTATGACCCCAGGTTAAGAATCCTTGAATTAAGGGGCACCTGGGTGGCTCAGTAGGTTGAGCGTTGGACTTCAGCTCAGGTCATGACCTCGCAGTTTGTGAGTTCAAGCCCCGTGTGGGGCTCTGTGCTGACAGCTCAGAACCTGGAGCCTGCTTTGGATTCTGTGTCTCCCTCTCTCTCTCTGCTCCTCCCCCACTCACACTCTGTCTCTGTCTCTCTCTCAAAAATAAATAAATCATTTAAACATTAGAAAAAAAGAAAAAAGAGGGGCGCCTGGGTGGCTCATTCAGTTAAGCGTCCGACTTCGGCTCAGGTCACGAGCTCATGGTTCATGGGTTCGAGCCCCGCATCAGGCTCTGCTGACGAGTGTGGAGCCCCCTTGGGATTCTCTGTCTTTCCCTCTTTCTCTGCCCCTCCCCCACTTGTGCTTTCTCTCTCTCTCAAAAATAAGCTTTAATAATAATTATTATTATTATCATCATCATTAATCCACCCAGGCAGTTATATGTACTGACCCTGCCTCCCTCATTCCATGTTCACCACCTCCCGTGAAATAAATTCCAAGTCTGTTTAGGATTAGGTTTGACTTCATGTAACTTACAAAAGAAAGTGGCTCGTGCAAATCCTCCACGATGTGCTGGCTTAGACTAACCGGGGATCTGCTCATGACTCCGTGGGTTGGCAGTCCCGACTGGGCTCCGCGAGGACGGCTTGTGTCTGAGTTCGTCTTTCGTCTGCAATCAGCTATGGCGGGAGGCCTCACTGCCACGGCCGCTGGCTGGCCGTAGGCAAGGGGAGTGGAGATACTTGGGCTGCGCACCCTCTCCGCAGGCTGGCCGGGCTGCTCTCACAGCGGTCTCAGAGTCCCTGGCACAGCAAGCCCCATGCACAAGGCCTTGTCAAGCTTTGGTCTCTTCCCACTGACCAAAGCGAGTCACAGGGCTCAGCCCAGATTCCAGGGATGGAGAAGGGCACTCAGGTCCCTATGAGGGAAAAGCTGCAGAATCACACTGCAAATGGGTGAATGTGCAGGAATGGGAACCTTGTGAGATCATTGCTGCAAAATACCCACCTCAGTTTGGCTTTTTTTCTCAAGTCAGAAAGTCTGGGGACTCAACTGAAAAAAACCCAATGGCCAACGTTGGAACAATTTGAACGAGAACGTAAAGTTGTATTGGGTTATAACCCAAAGAATAAAATAAATATCCCTGGGTCCATATTGGAATATGGATACATTCAGGTATGATATTCATCAAATCAAATATATCAAATGATTGAGTAAATAAGTTGATAGATGATTGATAGGTAGATAGATAGATAGAAGAAATAAGTCTCTCGTGTAGAAGAATTCCAAGTAATTTATGTGACATACTCCACCCTCAGGGAAGGGAAAACACTCTCCACGCCTTAAATGTGGGCTGCACATAGTGGCCTTATTCCAAAGAGTGCAGCATGGAAAGAAATAAAAAGAGTCACTTTACAGTGGGGACTCTGACAGCGATCAAAGTTCATATCCATACTGATAAGTCGTGTTGGCAGTATATGCCCTTGTGAGAATGTGAGACCAGCCACTTTGTCTCTGTGGTCTTCCTCCCCAAACACAACACCCCAGTCTAATCATAAGAAAATCTTCAGATAATCCGAAAATCTTCAGATAATCCGGTACAACATACCTGACCAGTACTCCTCAAAACGGTCAAGGTCATCAAAAAAAAAAAAAAAAAAAGTTCGAGAAACGGTTAAGGTCATCAAAAAAAAAAAAAAAAGTCCGAGAAACGGTCACAGCCAAGGGAAGCCTAAGAAAACACAACCGCTCCTAAATGTAATGTGGTATCTCGGATGGGATCCTAAAACGGAAACGGGACATTTAGGAAAAACGGGGGAAATCTGAATGAAGTATGGATTTTTTTTTTTTTTAGTTAATAATAACGTAATAGTATCGTGCCAAGTGTAGTATGCCAATATATCAATAATAGGGGAAACTGGGTATGAGATATATAGACACTCTGTACTATCTTTGCAATGATTCTGTAAATCAAAAACTACTGTAATAAAATTAAAATTTTATTGGGGGGGGGGAAGAAGTCTAAAGATCAATCCATGCCAGGCCTGGTGCAATTTTTATGGTATTATCAACATCTCATGTTCCCTCTAGTTTCGTGTTGCTTCATTCTCACCCTGTGGCTTCCTCCTCAAGGTCAATTCTTGATCCAAAATGGCTGCGGGGGCTCCAGCCGTGATGCCTGAGTCCCATGTGGGAAGAAGGAGAAGAAAGGGCAAATTGGCTCTCATCCCAGCTGCATCAATGTCTTCCACAGATATTTCCCAGAAATCTCACCTATCAACCTCTACGCATCGGCCACCAGTAGCCGCAAGAGAGCCTGAGAAGGTAGTCTTCTGGGCTGGGTACATTGCCAACAGAAGAAAATCAGGGTTTGGTCAACAGAGAAAGAAGAGAGAAGGGAAGTCCACAGGCAGCTGGCAGCATTTCAGATGCTACTAGAATTCCATTTTAGAGATCAGAGAAACTGAACCTCAGAGAGGTTGTGTGACTTGCCCAGGGGCCGAGGACCGGGCAAGGAGGAAGACGGATTTGACCTCAGAGGCCGAAACCCGAACCTGAACTGCCACCAGCAGTGTGAATGTGGGACACTCAAGCGTGCTGCCATTTCTGTGGGTTTGTCTCGCGCTTCTGCCCAGCTCCATGTGCTAATAACGACATTCCTCTCCTACCGCTTGGCTCTCTTTCACCTCCAGCGAAACTTCCTCCCCACCCTCTACCTCTGCACCACCTGGCCTTCGTTCAGCAGGGATTCGTCTTTCCATATCGAAGCCACCTCTGCCCATTCACTTCTCATCACTCAGGGCTGGTGACGGTGGTAGAGCCCAGGGGTCAAGATCGCAGGCTCTGGAGTCAGCCTGGGTTCAAATCTCGGCTGCACCCCCTTGCTCGCTGTTGACCTTGTTGCAAGTTACGTAACGCCTCTGTGCCTCAACTTCCTGACCTGTGAAATGGGGATGATAATAGTACCTATCTTTTGGATGGTTGTGAGGGTTAAATGTATACTACGTGAAAAGCGCAAAGCACAGTGCCTGGCCCCCAGATAGTTCTCAGTCAATGTTACTCCTTGGTGCCCGTGTGATCCCAAGCCCAAATACAATCTCAGGTAGGGCTCACCTGTGGTCATGGAGATGATTCATGATATGCTTGAGTAACTTTTTTTTAGGATTATCACCAAAATGAAATCGAACACTTTAAAAATCCTTATGGAGAGCTCGTGAACCACCATCCCCATATGTCCCCATGTGTCAGCTTGGAAAACACTGACTTAGAACAAAAGGCACAGGCATTTCAAATCTGGCTCAGACTCGTTCTGCCATGAACTTGTAATGTGACCTCGGACAAGCACCTGTCACTCTCCGGAATCCGTGTGCTCAGCCCCCGAACGGGACACTGAGGCTATTGCAGAGCCCGATATGGCAGCCCAGAACAGCTAATTGTTGTGAAAGGAGTTTGTGACCTGTGACTTGCTGGCGGGCCTGAGGTTCGTCCAGGGGAGACAGGTTCTGCCACTAATTACCGACAAGCTTCCTACTCTAGAAACTGCTCCCCCTCAGGGCCGGGATTTGGGTGACTCAGGAGCTCTCCAGGGTCTGTCCTAAACGTGCTGTGTGGCTTTAAGTAAAGCCCTTCCTCTCTCGGGTCCTCAGTTTCCCCCATCTGCTCATTGAGGTCCCCCCTGCTTCCATGAACCACACAGGGAAGCTAAGTGATTTACCTAAGTGAAGAGACTCTGATTCCAGTGCTCTTGCTGCAAAGAAGCACCCCAAAGCTGCCTGCACGGACCAGAGGGGTCACTGCTCCACCCCACAGTCTGCCCTCAACACCCGACGATGCTCTGTCCCCACCGGCCCCCAGTCACCACCTTGGCCCAGAGGAGCTGGGTGATAAACACCAGAAAGCGACTAACCAAGAAGCCCGGCAGTGGATTTATGGGAAGGGATCCCCAGGATGGGGGAAGAACAAACTCCCAGAATTCCTCAGGGATCTGTTAGGGGGTGCAGAGGCGGAGCCTCTCTGGGGTACCGGCCAGCGACGACCCATCTCCAACCACCCTCTGTCTGTATGCCCTCCATTCAAGTTTCAAATTCCCAGGAGAGACTCTGGCCTGGCCAGCCCGCAGTCAGGTGGCTGTTACTGCCAGCGAGTCGGTGACGCGCAGAGGACAGCAGGCATAATCCAGACATGGCCCATGGGGACATGCAGTGATGTCCACCCCCGTGTGTGCCTATGAGACACAGGCCCACCTCCAGGCACCTGCACAAAGCTCGAGAAAAACAGGAGGTGGTTCCCAGAACTGGAAACAGAAACAAATGCATTGTCTTGCGTCCCAAAACCTGTCTGTGGGTTCAGCGTTTACAAGCACGGTGATACCTGGGGCCCGGTTTTAGACGGGAACGGGGCCAGAGAGTTGCAAAGAACTAGTTTTGTGTCACCAGGAATGCGTGCAGGCCTGGCCCCACGCACACATGTGCGTCTGCAAGGAAACTAAACTTCCCTCACCGGGGAGGCTCTGCCCTGTTGCCCCTTCCGGCAGGCGTGTTAACGATGTTAACGGTGATGACGATAAAACCAGCTGACCGTCTTTGGAGGCACTCGACTAGGTATCTGACCTGCATCTCGTGCAGTGGCAAGAATGACTAATAGCTCCATTTCGCAGGTGAGAAAACTGGGGCCCAGAGGACTTAAGTGACTTATTCAAGGTCACACAGCTCAGGAGAAGCAGAGCAAGAATTTGAACCCTGAAATGGACAACGGTTAGAGTTACAAACGTCCCCGGAACACATCTGGGGCACAAGGTCATTTAGCAGATGGGGAAAACCAAGGCCCATAAGAAGGCGGAGCTGGGGCACACGGACTGGAACGTTTACCGTGCTCCCACCAAGGTTCAGGTACCTTAGCTCACTGACCATCTGGAGGAGAGCATTCCTGCTCCCAGTTCCCAGATTGGACACCGCAGCTCAGCCAGAGCCCTACAGCTGGTGAGCAGCAGGGCTGGGATCCTTACCGCAGCCCCTCCGACCTAAGCCTGTGCTTTGTCCTTCTCCTCTGGGGTCCCGGATTTGGGCCCGGCTCCTGCGCCCTTGGGGCAAGGGCTCTACCTCCTGACCCCCTGGCTTGGCCCAGCAGGGAGCCTGCCTCAGCTTGCTGCTCGGGGCTGAGGGTATTCAGTGGGTGGCCAGAAGCCGGCTCACTGGGGGGGGGCCGGTGCCCTGGCGGGGGTGGTGTTGGCAGAGGGGCTAATATTGCAGCCTCCCGGGAGAAGAGACTGGGCCTGACGGGGCCTCTGAGGCCGGGGCAGTTTCTGCCTGACGGTTTCTCCCTGCAAGAGCCAGCGTTCAAGTCCCATCCGCTCTCTTGGCCTCAGCTTCCCCATCCGTACACGGGGAGGCTGGACTCAATGGCTGCAAAGGACCCTCTAAGCTCTGACACTGTAGGATCCTAGGATGCTTGCATTAGTCATCTACTGCTGAGTAAACATCATCACAAACTTAGTGACTGAAGACCACAAGCTTATGGTTTCTGTAGATCGGAAGTCCGGGCACGGCGGGGACTTCTCTCTCTGCTCAGGGTCTCTCCGGGCTGAAATGCAGCTGTGAGCTGGGCTATGTGCCTTTGTGAAAGCTCAGAGTCATTCAGGTGGCCCTCGTCATTCAGGTCCTTGTGGTCGCCGGTCTGAGGTGCACATTTTCTTGCTGGCTGTTGGCTGGGGGCGGGGCGGGGGCGGGGGCGGGGCGGAGCGAGGGGGGGGTCACTCTCAGCTCTTAGAGGCTGCCGCGGATTCTATCACCCTTCATGTCCTTTTTCACTGGCCTCCCACATCCAATACTTGCCCCGTTGTCTCCACCTTCGGAGCACATCCAGGACCTGACACTCCTCACCTTCTGCCACCTCTAGCCCCAGACCTGGACTGTTGCAGTAGCCTCCTCACTGGCCTCCCTGCTTCCTCCCCGGCTGCCCTGGAGCCCCTTCTCCCCTTGGCAGCCCAGGACAGAGGAGGATGTCAAAATACAAGTCTGATCCTGTCCCACCTCTGCTCAGAAACGTCTCAGGGGTTCTCAGAGTAAAAGCCAGAGTCCTCACCATGACCTACAGGCCCTACACCATCCAGCCCTGTTATACGCTGACCCCAGCTCCTAGCCCTCTCCCCCTCACTCACTCCACTCCCACCACCTTGGCCTCCATGCTGTTCCTCCAACACACGGGTACACCCCCTGCCCGGTTCCTCTGCCTCCAACTGTCTCACCACAGACATCCGTGAGGCTCCCCTTGCCTCCCTCCAGTCTCTGCTGAAATGTTGCCCTGACCACACTATTTCAAAGCACGATCCCTGCTTTTAATAAAACCAAATATACACTTACCACTAGGCCCAGCAACCCTGCTCCTGGGCATTTACCCAAGAGAAATGACAAGATAAGTGCACACATAGAGCTGTACAGGGCCGTTCAGCAGCTTTGCTTGTAATGGCCAAAAAGCAGAAACGATGCAGATGTCCGTCGATTGGCTGGATGAATAAACGAAATATGGGACATCTATACCACGGACTATTCAGCAATAAAAAGTAGACGACACGCAATAACACGGCTGAATCGCAAATGTATGGTTACGCTGAGCGAAAGAAGCCAGATTCGATGGGTATGAAGTGCAGAAAAGACAAACCGAATCCTTCCTAGTCACGGAAAACTGACCAGCAGCTTCCCAGATGGGGAGTGGGGTGCGAGTCAGGACTGACTGCAGAGGGGCAGGAGGGAACTTTCGGGGATGACAGAAATCTTCTAGAACTTCTCTGTAATGGTGGACATACAGACACATCCAACTGTCGAAATTCACCAAACCATATAACTAAAATGGGTCAACGCTGTTGTAGGTCAGTTATACCTCAGTACAAAAGGGCAAAAACCTCGAGTTCCCGCCCTCCCCCGCCACCTTCCTTCCCGGCTTCATTTTTCCGAGAACATTTCCACCCTGGCATGCGTTGGCTATCTCTCCCTTAGAACGTGAAGTCCACAAGAGTGGGAACTTGGGGTTTCTTTCTCTGCTCTGTCTTCAGTACCTTGAAGATTATTTGGCATATCGTAAGTGCTTAATAAATACTGGATGGATGGATGGATGGATGGATGGATGGATGGGTGGATGGATGGGTGGGTGGATGGATGGGTGGGGTGGGTGGGTGGATGGACAGATGGACGGGTAGACGGGTGGACGGGTGGACGGGTGGGTGGATGGACGGATGGACGGATGGACGGGTGGACGGGTGATGGGTGGGTGGATGGACGGATGGATGGATGGACGGGTGGACGGATGGACGTGTAGACGGATGGATGGACGGATGGACGGACGGACGGATGGATGGATGGATGGACAGAAGATGGACGGGTAGACGGGTGGATGGGTGGGTGGATGGACGGATGGACAGGTGGACGGGTGGACGGGTGGGTGGATGGACGGATAGATGGGTGGACGGGTGGACGGGTGGGTGGATGGACGGATGGATGGATGGACGGGTGGACAGATGGACGGGTAGACGGATGGATGGACGGATGGACGGACGGACGGATGGATGGATGGATGGATGGATGGACGGCTGGATAGATGGACGGGTGGACGGGTAGACAGATGGATGGGTGGGTGGATGAATGGATGGATGGGTAGACGGGTGGACGGGTGGCTGGGTGGGTGGATGGACGGATGGATGGATGGATGGGTGGGTGGATGAATGGATGGATGTATGGACGGGTGGACGGGTGGACGGATGGACGGATGGATGGATGGATGGACGGATGGACGGATGGATGGATGGATGAGTTTAGTCCCTGAAGGCCTAGAGCCAGTAGATGAGGATGGCTGTTGGAAGTGCCCACACAACCACCTGGAGGTTGCCAGACAAACACCAGACCAGCAAGGCCTATGAGATGGTGGTTAGTGTCATCATCCCATCCGGGGCTGCATCATCACTCAGGCATGTGGACAACGCCATCCCGGGGCTGTGTCATACCCACCACCAACCCTGGCAGGCGGCCCAGACCGGAACCTGATACGCATTGGCTGGGGTTTCCCGTGGGTGCTGTGCGTGTGGAAACCAAAATATTACCGTAGAGGGTGGAGCCACAAAACTAAGCTGGGCAAAGCCCGGAATGTGGCCCGTGGTTGCTCTAGGGGGGTGGGTAGCGACTGGACCTGCAAGTCTGATGTCTGTCTGTCTGTTTCAGGTTTCTTGTTTCTGCTTTATTTCACTGTGTTTTCAATTTCGTTTCTTTCTTTTTCTTTCTTCTTTTTTTTTTTTTTTGCATAGGTAATACATTCACATGGTTCAAAATTCAAAAGGTACAGGGGTGCCTGGGTGGCTCAGTCGGTTGAGCATCCTGCTTCCGCTCGGGTCATGATCTCGTGGTTTGTGAGTTCGAGCCCTGCGTCGGGCTCGTCGGGCTCTGTGCTGACAGCTCGGAGCCTGGAGCCTGTTTCGGATTCTGTGTCTCCCTTTCTCTCTGCTCCTATCCTGCTCGTGCTCTCTCTCTCTCTCTCTCTCTCTCTCTCAAAAATAAATAAACATTAAAAAAAAAGAAAAAGGTACAAAAAGTAAGATGTGAGTCTCTCACCCCTGGCTCCAGCCAATGTGCAGGGGGCTCATTGTGTAACTCTCCAGGGAGATTTTAGGCCAGTACAAGCATGCAGGGACATATATTCCGATTTCCAAAAATAGCAGCACACTGTGTGGGCCATTCCACACCTTGCTGTTCACCAAACCCGGCACCTTGCCAATTCCACATCAAGTGCACGCCAGGCATCTTTTCTATGACTGCGTGGGATCCATTGTGTGGCCGGGCCCAAGCTGGTTTACCCACTTCTCACTGATGGCTGTTTTCAGTAGTGTGCTAGCATAAACAATGGTGAAATAAATAACATTACATACCCTTTGTATGGGGGCATTTTAAAATAATTTTTAACGTTTATTTTATTTTTGAGAGAAAGAGACAGAGCGTGAGCGTGGGAGGAGCAGAGAGAGGGAGACACAGAATCCGAAGCAGGCTCCGGGCTCCGAGCTGTCAGCACAGAGCCTGACGTGGGGCTCGAACTCACGGACCGCGAGATCATGACCCGAACCAAAGCCGGACACTCAACCGACTGAGCCACCCTAGGCGCCCCACAACTAATTACGTTTTTAAAACCTGGTCAATGCATAACATTAGACCTGATAATGTGCAGGATCAAGGATTTATCCTAATGGCAGAGTGAGGTGGAGGGATGGGAGGCGACCCAACAGCCCAGTTAGGAAGTAGCAAAGGTAGTATTTGAACCCCAGCAGCCTGGCTTTAAAAGGTGCTACTAACCACCACGCCCTATTAGAGACCAGAGACCCAGGGGGCCGGCAGTGAAGGGAGGGGTCTGGTAGTGAAGTTCAATGGCAGTCAGCCACCCTCGACACACGTGTACACACACATGCACGCGGGCAGGCAGACCTGGTTCCAGACTACACTACCTGCTAGCTGGCAACCTCCAATGGGGCAGCTGTCCTCTCTGAGCCTCAGTGTCCCCACCGGTAAGGCAGGTACCGCACAGGGTGCAATTAGGCACAGTCCAAGAAAAAGTTCCGCAAGCCACAAAGGCTGCAGGCACGTACAGGATTAAGGGATTTATACGGCCAGCAGACACTGAGGAAGGAGGGGGGAGGTCAAGGACATCCAACAGGCCCGGTTTGCCCTTAAGGGCCTCCCAGGGCTAGGGGGTGCCCGGGTGGCTCAGTCAGTTAAGGTTCCGACTCTTGATTTCGGCTCAGGTCTCGATCTCATGGTTCGTGAGTTCCAGTCCCATGTCAGGCTCTGTGCTGACCGCGTGGAGCCTGCTTCGAATTCTCTCTCTCTCCGCCTCTCCCCTGCTCTTTCTCCCTCTCTCTCTCTCTCAAAATAAAGAAATAAACTTAGATAGATAGATAGATAATCACATTAAAAAAAAAAAAAAAAAAGGCAGGACTGCCTGGCCCAGCTGTCGGGAAGCTGCAATCCGAGCTAGGCTGGCGGGCTCCAGACAGAGCCCACAGGCTCCAGCTAAATGCCACAGTGAGGGTAGGGGCTGACCTAGAGGCTGGGCTAGGCTATTTTCATCCCCAGGAGGGCCAGGGAGAGGGCCCCAGCTCCCTTCCTCCCCCATAGGGCCCAGTCGCCTCCACAACCTGGAAGCCTTTCCAAACACAGAACCTACCTAGAGACCACAAATGCCTCACAGCACAGTTAGGGAAACCAAGGAACAGAAAGGTGATCACCCAACTGGGGCTTGAACTTGGACCTCCGAAGTTCCAGGAGCCAGTTCCTTCCTGTATGCCATTCGCTCACTCATTCTTTCATCCAACAAATATTTATAGAATACCTACTGCTCCCCAGGGGACAGGGACACAGCCCAGAGCAAAGTCAAATCCCTGCCTCCTGGAACTGCATGCTAGTAAGAGACAGACGCCAAGAAATGTGCCCTCTGTTTAAGTGTGAATCAGGGGCTGATAGGTATTTTTCTAGCAAGACAAGTAAACCAGGAGAGGGAACTAGGCCTGCTGGATGCTGATGGTTTAGCTAGGGAGGGGCATGAGTGGGTCAAGGAAGACCTCTCTGAGGTGACATGTGAGCAGAGACCTAAATGAATAAGAGAATGAGTCATGTAGATATCTGGGGTAGGATAGATAACTGGCAATGGAAGCAGCAAGTGCAAAGGCCCTGAGGTAGGAAAGCGTCTGGTGTGTTTCTGGAACATCAAGAAGGCAGCGTGGCTATAGCAGAGTAGGTAAAGGGGAAGTGGGAGGAATAATAGGAATTCAGGCCATGAGGGCTTTGTAGAGCATAGTTAGACCTCTGGGTTTCATTTCAGTCTGCCTAGCAAGACCCTCACGTCTTCAAATGCTCCCATAACCCTGCAAGATCTGACCCTTGTGCTCCAAGTCCAGTCCCACCCACCTTCTCTCCGTTCCTAGAATCTACTCTCACCACAGGCCCTTTGCACAAACTGTTCCTTCAATCTGAAATCCTTTTCCACTCCTATCACCTCTTCTGTTTAACTCCTACCTATCCTTCATATCTCAGCTCAAATAGCTCAGGCTTCCAGGCCTCCCTGGCCAGCTCAGCAATCCCTCCTTTGTTCTAGGACCTAATTTTAGTGGCCATAACATGATTGGGATGACCAATTAATATCTGTCCGCAACCGAGACTGAGCTTTCCTACGGCAGGTGCTCTGGTTCATTTGGGTCACTACAATGTCCCCAGGGTGTGCCTCGTGCTAACAAGTGTGTGTTGCATTAATGAACGGATGAATAGCATAGGTACTTTATAAAGATTATCTCATTTGATTCCGTTTTTTAAAAAAATGTTTTTTGTTTTTTGTTTTTTTATTTAAAAAGAGAGAGACAGAGCATAAACGGGGGAGGGGCAGAGAGAGAGGGAGACACAGAATCCAAAGCAGGCTCCGGCCTCCCAACTGTCCGCACAGAGCCTGATGCGGGGCTCAAACTCACAAACCGTGAGATCGTGACCTGAGCCGAAGTCGGATGCTCAACCAACTGAACCACCCAGGCGCCCCATCATTTGATTCCATTTTATCCAGTTTGAGAAACTCAGAGAGGTGAGGCAACTTGACCAAGGACAGAGAGCAAGAACGTGGCAGCACACAGAGAGGAAATCCGTGCTTCTCTGATTGCAGATTTCGGGACTTTCCCTGGCACACATTGGCTGTGCTAATTTGCAAACCGGCTGCAACCATTCCTCCGAATGCTTGTCCTCATGGCCTTTTGCAACGTGACTAAGAGATGGAGTCTATTTCTCGATCCTTTGAATCTGACATGGCCATGTCATGTTGGCCAATGGCACCTTAGTGATCACAACACAAGCAGAGTCTTCACAAAGCTCTTGCGTGAGGCACCTGGGTGGCTCATCAATTGAGTGTCAGACTTCTCGGGTCATGATCTCACAGTCTGTGAGTTCGAGCCCTATGTCAGGCTCTCTGCTGTCAGTGTGGAGCCTGCTTCAAATCCTGTCTTCCTCTCTCTCTGTCCCTCCCCCCCACACACTTTCTCTCTCAAAAATAAATAAAAACATTAAAAATTTTTTTTAACGTTTATTTATTTTTGAGAGAGAGAGACAGGGCATGAACGGGGGAGGGTCAGAGAGAGGGAGACACAGAATCTGAAACAGGCTCTAGGCTCTGAGCTGTCAGCACAGAGCCCGACGCGGGGCTTGAACTCACGGACCGCGAAATCATGACCTGAGCCGAAGTGGCCACTTAACCGACTGAGCCACCCAGGCGCCCCAAATGAAAACATTTTTATTTTTTATTTTATTTTTTTTTAATGTTTATTTATTTTTGAGACAGAGAGAGACAGAGCATGAACGGGGGAGGGGCAGAGAGAGAGGGAGACACAGAATCGGAAGAGGCTCCAGGCTCTGAGCCATCAGCCCAGAGCCCGATGCGCGGCTCAAACTCACGGACCGCGAGATCGTGACCTGAGCCGAAGCGGCCGCTTAACCGACTGAGCCACCCAGGCGCCCCAATAAAAACATTTTTAAAACAAAGCTCTTGTGCATTGGAGTTTCCTTCTCTTGTTCAACGTGGAACTTGAAGATTACCATGTGAATAGGCCCCAGCTAGCCTCATGGAGGTGACTGAGGCACCCCTCAAACAGCCTACCAACTGCCAGACATATGGGTGAGCCCCTCCAAGACCAGCCGACAGCAACCACATGAATGGGCTTAGGTAAGACCAGAAGAACTACCCAGCTGAACCCAGACCAGATCACCAGTTCATAAAATCATGGACTAATGAACTGTCTTGAGCCACTAGGTTTAGGGTGGTTTGTTATGCAGCAAAGACTAACTGATACACATACCCAGCGAACATACACTGTGCAGACAACACATATACGCATACACATGTGCACATAAATGTACATAAATGGCCTCCTACAGAAAAATCTGTCAGCAGCCACACGGACACACCCCTCACAGGTTACACGCCGACATGCCCAGCCATCACCCAAGCCCACACACACCTCTATTCAGGCCACTATTCAGGCTCACACATCAATGTAAACACATTCTGGGAATGGGTGGGTCAACAATACCCAAGCTCTGTGTCCCTGGAGCTGCCCAGCACAGTACAATGCAGGGCATGGAGAAGGACTCAGCAGACTATAGTTGAACAAATGGATGAATAAAGTGAAGGGCGCAAAATGAGCCATCGGTTGGCACAGTGAGCAGATTGTGCTGGGGGTTTCCCAGGGGTAAAGGAAGAGGCCTGGCAGTGGGGATCAGAGCTTCAGCTTCCAGCCCTCTTAGAGACCCACTGGCAGGGGCAGATAGGGGGTGCTCACACATGCTTATATTGCAGATTATACTTGTGCTTGAGAGTCTGTTTTAAGAATTGGTCCCACTTTTTTTTAGTGGGGGGAGGGGTTGTGAAAGAGCACTTGAAGGAAGTTGGAACCAATATATTACCTTCTATGAGTAACCCTGGGGACATTGAGGACGTCAGAGAATTAAGGATGGGTTATGAGGAAATTAGGGGAACGAAAAGCAAAGCAGGTAGTAACTCCAGGAAAAACCAAAAGTTTCTCAAGAAAGGAAATGTAACCATCATATGCAATTCGGGTTAGCAAGAAACAGTATTTGTATAGTTACAGTATAAATAACACGGGCTATTCACTTAATAGAAAATGGTGAGGGGCACCTAGGTGGCTCAGTCAGTTAAGCGTCCGACTCTTGATTTTGGCTCAGGTCAGAATCATGGTTCATGAGCTCGAGCCCCGTGTTAGTGCGGCACCTGCTTGGGTTTCTCTCCCTCCCTCTCTCTCCGCCCTTCCCCTGTTCACACCCTGTCTCTCTCTCAAAATAAATAAATAAACTTAAAAAAAAAAAACAGTGATAAACATAGATTGAAAGGGAAGGAGAGTGAGAATAGTTAACTCTTCCTTGATAATAATAAAAAGAAGAAATATTTTTGACCACTTCCAGAGTAATTATTCTGGTGCATTATTCTAGGTACTTTACATGTTGAACCCTCATAACAATCCAATAACTTAAATATTCTTATTACTCTCATTTTACAAGTGAGGCAACTGACCACAAGGAGGTTAAGTCACTGCCTGAGGTCACATGGGCAGTAAGGGGAAGAGCTGGGATTCAAACCCAGGCAGACAGGCTACAGAAGTGACCCTGAAGATTTCAGGCAATATTTGCCTAACATCAATCCAGAAAACCACAGGAAAAGCAACTTACCTAGAAATATGAAAGAAAGCACCAGAAGAAATAGTTGAAAGAGTCAATGCAGTTGTTTTGGGGGTCAGGAGGGGGAAGGACACAGCAAGGAAATGTTTTTTTATTAGTACTACTTCATGTATACAGATACAGAGATACATATCCACGAGATAGGGACAGGAATCGACAGAGAAGAAACATGAGGGAACTTTCCCTGGTGATGGAAAGTTGCTCTACATCCTGACTGGGGGTTGGGAAAGAGTACGCACTCGTCTAAACTCAGCAAATGGCAGCTTTAAGATCTGTGCATTTCACAGTATGTAAATTACACACACACACACACACACACACAATGAACTGTAAACACATATTGAACTCTAGCTAATGATATGCATGCTAAAATGCCTTTCGAGGAAAGCGTACCAATGCTTGTAACTTACTTTGACAAGTTTCAAAAAAATAAGTTGTCTTAATAGATGAATAGATGCCTGATGAAGCAAATCTAACAAAATAGTAAGAATTGGGCATCCAGTAGGTGGGTAGATAAGTGTTTGCTGTATCACTCTTTCAACTTTAAGCTTGAAACTTTTCTTTAAATAAAGGGCTGGGGGAAATACATGGATGCATTATCTGAAAAATAATATTTTTTAAAACCTAAATGGGGTGTTCTGTCTTGGACCTGGAAGGACCCACACAACTATAAGGCTGTTTTCATGTCTTTCTGGGGGACAGCTATCACCATGCTCTTGCCTATGTGTCCCCCTACCCTAGGATCTAGAGTCAGGGACCTCAAGACTAATTCCTCTGTCCCTCCCTGCTTCCCCTGGACACAGGATGTCAGACAGGATGGACACAGGACACAGGACACAGGACAAAGGATGGGTGTCTCCTCTCCCTGGTCCTCTTGAATGCTGCAGTAGCAAAACCAAAACCATTTCACCGGGGAAAGGAACAGGGCCCTCTAGCTACATCCCATCCTCTGCCAAAAGGGTTGGCTGAGGCCTGGCAGGTGGGGACAGGTGCCTTTCCCAGGGGCCCATCACACCTTCACGACAGAAGCGAGCAGCCAGATTGCTGGGCTCCCAAGCCCACGTGTATATAATTAGCTGCTGGGAAATAGATCTGGGAGCAGATCTCATCTCTGCCTAATTAGGGGCTGGGCAGCTGGGGCCAGTCTGGCCTGGGGGCGCTGCTATGAAAGCCAGGCAGCCCCAGGGGACAGGGCAGCAGCTGCTGGCCCTCGCTGCTGCTCACTGCCCCTCACACTCGGACTGAAGGCAGAACAATAGAGGGGCTGTCGCCGCAGATCCCCGAGGCTGGCAGAAGCCCCCAGCCATTCCTTCCACAGATCCCCACATGGGAAGCTGATAGGCTCCAGGATCCTGGCAGAAGGGAAGTCCTCCTGGAACCAGGAACCAGGAACCGCCTTCTCCACTTCCAAGAATGCCTGCCTGCTCTCTTTCGAACAGACCTGCCCGATGCCCTTCTTCACTACCCCCCCCCCCCCCGGCCCAGCTCCTGGGAACAGGTCTGGTCTTAGGGCAGAAGTCCCTGAACACACCTGCTCCACATTATATGACAATGTGTCTGCGGATCAGCTGCCCATTCCCTTCCACCAGACATGGCAGAACCCATGTCTGTCTTACTCACTGCTGGGCACTCAGCAGATGCTCAGGGGGAAAGACTGCCAGGACCCAGGACAGGGAAGAGGGGTAAGGCAGGTGTCAGGAGAATCAGGGAGCCAGAGTGCCCCCTGACTGTGGGGTGTGCAGCAGGCCCAGGTGTGACCCCAGGCTGGAGTGCAGACCTGCTCTGTGACAGTCCCCAAGCCACTGTCGCTCCAGTTCTAAGACCCTGGAAAGGTCACCTTGAAGTTTCAGTGACAGGATGAGCGCGAAGGGTCTGAGCCTAGGACTTAACCTCCTCCAGGAACAAAGGGGTCCCCTGGCCCATCACCCACCAGTACTGTGTTCTAAGATGCAGCCAACATAGCCACTTTCTTGAGTTTCTGGGGTGCTGGCAGCTGACAGCAAGGGGCAACACTTAGCACAGAATTCTGGCCAGGATGACCAGAGGAGCTACTCTTTGACATCTCAAAGGACACCTCCTCTGCAGAGCCTGCCCAGATTACCCCTCCTGACCCCTCACTCTTTAAACTTGGGGACCAGAAGGCTCAACTCCTGCATTGTCAGACCTGCTAGGTGCCTGCAGGCAGGTTATAGTCCTCCCGGTGCCTCAGTCTCCTCGTCTGTATCACAAGGAGGCAGACTCCATTCTCATGAGCTTGGCCGCTCTCTTCCATAACCCAGTTTCCCCTTGTTTCCCTGAACCACCCAGGTCCAACCCAATTCCCTGGGGCTGATTGTAGACGATCAGACAGACAGACAGACAAACAGCTGGGCTGACCTGGATGTTTGTCAACAGCCCAACGGAAATCTCCTCTTTATGCTTAAAATAAAACTTACATCAAACCTGTCACCAGGGCCCCCATTTGAGCTTCCTGTTTCTGAGTGCTGCAGCCAACACGGCCTGCAGGAGAGGAAACACCACCCAGCCCTTCCCCACTCCCACCCCGGGGGTGGGCAGAGGCCACCCAGGCTTTCACCCTTTGTGTGCCCGGCCCTGGCTGTATCACCAGCCAAGGTGGAGGCTCCCAACGGGGAACTAGCCCGGAGGGAGACAGGAAGGAACTGAGACCTCAAAGCCGCATCCTTCCCCTTCCCCCAGCCCCCTGAGGACTTGTCCCAATCTCCCACTGAAGCCCAGAGAGGGAGACTGGCTTGTCCAGAGTCACCCAGAATTGGAGGCGAGGCCACTTGTTTTGTGCTGTCCACCCCAAGTCCGTCTTCCTCTGAGAACTCCTACTTCCAAACCCCAATCTACAGCCTGTGTCACCTCAAGTTCAGAGTTTGCATTCTTTGAGCTTCCTGCTCCCTTGGGAACAGGGCAGGGATAGGGAAGGATCCCTGTACCCATCAGCCTTTTCCCTGAAGGTCCCCCACTTTCCTGGTGCAGGGGAAAAAACCTGTCCCGGCTCTATCCAGACTCACTCTGTGGCCAGACCCAGTTTCCTCCTCCGTGAAGGAGGCCCAGAAGCTACCCGGAGGGGTTATGAGGATCCCCTGTGGGGCAAGTCTTAGGCCAGACCAACCACTGACCTCATGCCCCCACCAGATCCTGGGGTGAACAATTACTAAGTTCTGAAGGCCCCACCCCAAGACCTCTCCCACCCCTTCTCCTTGTGAACACAGAAGAGTCTGATGACCCAGCCTTTGAAAAACAAGCATGTGTGTTTATTAACCAAAGGGGGGGGGGAGGGGAGTCAGAGCAGTACAGACTCCTATCAGTCCCTCCTGTAGTCTACCCACCTAGGCCAGGCTGCCAAGGCCCTGCCCCCACCCAGAGTAAGTTCCCAGGGAACCAGGGCCCCCTGGGAGAGGAAGAGGAAGTCAGCAAACGTCAGAGACCAAGGAAGAAGGAAACAGAACCGCTAGGCCTAGTAAGATCCTTTGGCCCCTCACTCTCGGTAGAGAAGGCTAAGTGCCCCAAATCCAAACCCACAATAAGAGCCAAGTAGGACTCATGTCAAAACCTCTACATGTGAAGGGCAGAGGGTGGCCCAAGGTCAGGAGGCAACTCTCTCCAGAGTCAGTCCTTGCCAGGTGGATGCCCGTCCCGCCTCTGAGGCTCCGCCTCCACACCAAGTTCACACAAGGCAGCCGCCTCCGGTTTGCCCCAAGCCCCGCGAATGGATGCACAAGAGGTCAAGGGGCCAGTTGCCTCTCTCTCTAAGATCTGTCTGTGGCAAATGCGGCGTCCCGTGGAAGCCTAGCCCTCAGCTGCTGGGGTATCGCGAGCTTGCCGCAACCCGTACAGCCACTTGATCACGCGGGCGTTACGCTCTACCACCGACACGCCATAGGGGACGCGCTCCCGCTCCCGCTCCTCAACAGTGGCAGAGCTGCGGCGGGAGCAGTCCCCCTCAGAGCTGCCGGGCCCAGCGCTGGGCCCGGCTAGGGACACGATGTCTGAGCTAGCCCGCGCCAGGTGGGCCACTCCCAGCCCCCTTGCCTCCTCCGGGTCCAGGCCGCAGAAGTTAAAAAATCGCTCCAGGTCGGCCGCTGCCCGCGAGAAACGCTCACTCAAATCCGACTTGGAGCGCTGCAAACCCGGGGGGCGGGCCGGGCTGGAGGCAGTGGTAGTGCCGGGCGATGGGCAGGGCTGGGCAGGTGAGGCAGGCAGGGGACGGACATCCACTCGGCGAACCGCAGCTGTACTGGGCGGTGGGCGTGGGGGGGTGGCTGGGGGCGCCTGGTGGGCTCCCTCTGTCCGTCCAGGGGTACGGCCGGCCTCGGCAGGGGACGCGGGACTATCACACAAGTCGATAAGGCTGCTAAGGATGTCCAAGTCCAGCTGGGGCCGGCGGCCAGGGCCAGGCAGGACTCGGCGGCTAGGCGTGAGCACCGTGCGGCGAGTCCCAGGGCTGAAGAGTGGCTGTTTGGACAGCAGGGGCTGCACAGGTTCCTGGCGGGTGTTGGCCACATGCAGGCTCTTGACGTACTTGGCCTTGTCAGCCTCCAGGCGCTCCACAGCACTGGGTTTCCGGGCTCCACCATCTGCTGGCCGCCGTAGCAGGTAGCCGGGGACTTTGGTCCGCAGGCGGAAAGGTAGGGCAGGGGTGTCCCGGGCTCCCGGAGTCAGTGTGTCCACAGGCATGGCTGTTACATACCCTGAGGGCTTTGGTCTGGGAAGGCCGGAGAAATGAGGAGCCAGATCCAGGCAGAAAGTTGGCAGCTGGACGCCGGCAACGGCTGCAGGAGAGGAAAGACAGAGGCTGAGCGCGCTCAGACAAAGGCTCAGCAAAGACCGAAATGGGCTGAAGACGCGTTCCCTATAAAAAGGTAATAGCCACGCCCCTGGTTCACAGGGAGCCAATCAGAAGACAGAAAGCCACCACTGAGGGCCTATGACTCCGCCCACACCCCCGCCTCCTTCTCAGGAGACCAGCCCCTCCTGAGGCAGAGGAAAAAGTGCCAAAGAATGACAGGAGCAGCCTGAGCAGAAAAGACAAGACAAGCCTCGCTTTAAAGGAAGCAAAGTGGGCTCCAGGCCATATGCTGGGCCCCAGCCAACTTAATCTCTCAACGGGTCCTCTTAACAGCTCCATTTTGCAGACAGAGAAACTGAAGCTCAGGGAGTTCAACCAACTTGATTAAGCTAACCCAGCAAACCGATGGCTCTGCCCCTTGCTTCCAACCAGGGAGGTGCCGGCACAGCAGTTTTAGGGTTGGGTGACCAAGAGAAAGCGCTGTAACCCCACACCCCACCCGGACTGGCCCCAGGGAACCTGGTCCCACCTTCTACCCTTACCCACTCAGGCAGGAAGCTGCCCTGTGCTATCCACCCGTCTGGACATGCCAGGCCCCAGGCATAGCAATAAGCCAGCGGGGGAGGAGTGTAGAAAGGCCCCACCCCCCACCCCAGTGAAGTCCAGACACTCATCAGCTTCCAGTATGGACTTCACAGTGATCCATGGATGCCTGTCAGCTAGAAATATCAGCCCTGTGCTGTGCTGCTCCAAGAGAAGCTGGAAATGCCCACAATCACAAAACCCTGCTTAAGAGCATCCAGCAGACCCTGGATCTGCCAGCAGCCATAGGATGGGCACCCAGAGGCAAGGGGGCCCACACCTGGGTGCACAGGCGTCCACATGATCACCTAAGCATCAGGGCCTCGTGCCCCAGGCATCAGGCCAGCCCTGATCCTTTTTCCAAGAAAAGACTGGAGCCACAAAGTGTCCCCCACTAACTCTCCCAGAGATGGGCCAGAAGAAAACCCACAGACCAAGTCCTGAAACTTCTCATCTGAAAAACGAGAGAGGAGGACTTCAATCCAGATGATCCCCAAGAAGACTTGTCATTCAGACCATTTATACCCGTGTTGTCTAATTCACTAGCCACATACGGCTAGTCAACCTTAACTTTAAATTTAAATTAAACAAAAACTTACAATTCAGTTCCTCAATCACACTAGCCACATTTCAAGTACACAACAGCCACTCTAGTGGTCACTACAGTAAACAAAGCAGATTAGAGCATTTCCGTCCATAACAGAAAGCTATACTGCACCGCCCCATGTGGTCACCCAGAATGACAGGAGGAGTCTGGATTGGGGTGGGAAGGCAGACATCCCTGTGTGCTAGACGTTTAACACCATCCTCTCGGGGCGCCTGGGTGGCGCAGTCGGTTAAGCGTCCGACTTCAGCTCAGGTCACGATCTCGCGGTCTGCGGGTTTGAGCCCCGCGTCGGGCTCTGGGCTGATGGCTCGGAGCCTGGAGCCTGTTTCCGATTCTGTGTCTCCCTCTCTCTCTGCCCCTCCCCCGTTCATGCTCTGTCTCTCTCTGTCCCCCCAAAAATAAATAAATAAATAAATAAATAAATAAATAAATAAAAAATAAATAAATAACACCATCCTCTCCTGGAATTCAGTTGGAATTCCCCCAATGTGAGAAGGGTCACTGTCATCTGATTTTACAGTCAGGGGAAAAGTGAGACTACAGAAGTGACCAACCTAGGCCCCAGAGCCGATAAATAAGACACAAATTCATATGAAGCCTAATTCACTCGTCTATTTTGTCTATGTAGTTTTACTCTTTGTTCTTCCCATGCCCCTAAAATACAGCTTCACGGGGGAAGGTGGTTTGTCTGTTTTGTTCACTGAATCTGTTTCAGGATATTGCTTTCCACACATAATAGATGTTCAATATATTTTTCTTGAATTAAAATGTCCATGGGGACCAAATGAGAATGGGCAGACCTCAGATAAACTAGAGAGGGATGCATCCAGCCTATTGCAGGCATATGCGTCCAAGGTGGGAGGTATGGAATGTGCTAGGAAGCTGGAAGAAAGATGTGCACCAAAACTCTAGGTTCTTAAATCTTAGCATATTCGATAATAATTTTTAACACCTGTGTGGAGAGGGGCGCCTGGGTATTTCAATCGGTTGAGTGATTTCGGCTCAGGTCATGATCTCATGGTCATGGGGTCAAGTCCTGCTTCAGGCTCCTCAATGAGCATGGAGCCAGCTTAAGATTCTCTTTCTCTCTTTCTCTCTCTCTCTCAGGGGCACCTGGATGGCTCAGTCGGTTAAGTGTCCAGCTTCGGGTCAGATCACGCGCTCACGGTTTGCGGGTTGGAGCCCGGCATGGGGCTCCGTGCTGACAACTTGGAGCCTGGAGCCTGCTTCAGATTCTGTGTCTCCCTCTCTCTGCCCCTCCCCTGATCGTGCTCTGTCTCTCTCTCTCTCAAAATGAACAAACATTTTTAAAAATTTTTATAATTTTTTTTTTTTTTTTTTTTTTACGTTTACTTACTGTTGCCTGCTTGGGATTCTCTCTCTTCTCACTCTCTGGCCCTCCTCCCACTCACTCTCTCTCAAAATAAATAAACATTTAAAATCTTTTTTTCTCTCTCCCTGTCTGTGTCCCTCTCCTCTCTCGCGCTCTCTCAAAAAGAAAATAAATTAATTAAGTAAGTAAGTAAGTAAGTAAGTGTGGATGGAGCAAACAAACAGGTCTGCAAACGTATCTGCTCTCCCCACCCCAAACTAGCCTCCAGCCCCCAGTCTGAGACCTCGGCCGGCGCGGCCATGGCAAGTTACCAGAACCTTCGGGGCTGTCGGGCCAGAGACAGAGCTGCTCCCAAGGCAGAAGGGCTGGCGTAGGTGGGAAAGAAAAGCTGCCCCACTGGGGGCCGACCCCCAGGGGACCTCAGGCAGTAAGGGTCTGACAGGAAAGGCAGCCTTGCGGAGCCCGGTCGAGGTAACTAGCCTCTGCCCCACCCCCGGGCCGCCGCCTACCAAACCAGTCCGACCCGTTGGCGGCGGCAATTCCCTCCCGGGAACCATCCTGGGAAACCGGGGGAAGACGGAGGTCAGATGGGCAGGGCCAGGGCAGAAAGCCCCCTGGCCGCAGGGGCTCCTCCCGCAGCCCGGACACAAGCCAGGAGCCAAGCCGGGCTTGGGGGCCGCTGGCCAGCTCGCCCACCCGTCCGCTGCACACCCCCTGCTCCTGCAGCTGCGCCTCTTACACACTCCGGTTCCTTATCTGAAACGCGGTTAAAAATAGACCTGAGCCTCCAGGTCTCCGCGAGGATGGAGAGATAAAACAGGTCGAGGACTCTCCCAGCGCCTGGCCGCAAGGCCGCGTTCCAAAAACGGGGCTCGAGGTTTTTATGATGATTCTGACGACCCAGCTCCGCAGACCGCCCCCCCTGGCAGGGGTCTCTCGGCAGCTCCAGAAGCGCCGGAGCCTCAGACAAAGGAGGCACGTGATAGAGGCTAATCCTAAACTGATCTGACCAAATCCCATTTCACAGGTGGGCAAACGGAGGTGTGGCGGCTCCTGAGTGTTAAAGCCAAGGGTCCCAGTTCCCAGGTGGGACTCGTCCTCTCCGAGGCCTCTTCTCATCGCCAACGCCCCACCTACGGGTTTCAAACGCTACCCACAAATGGCCCCTAGAGCGCCAGCTGTGAGCCCTTCTCTTAGGGCATCCCCGGGGCATGCGGCCGCACCTCGCCCCCTTCCCACCGGCTTCCCTAGAGTCAGCCTTAGGGGGTTGGGGAGCTCGGATCCTCGGTCTGGCTTCCGCCCTGCCCCGCTTCGGGACACTCGGAGACTCCCAGCGACGGAGGAGGCCGCGAGCCAGGCGGCGCGCTGTGTGACTCTGGCCGCTCACCGCCCCTCTCTGAGCCCGGGTCGACCTGGCTCTTAAGTGAGGTCTCGTCCAGGCGGGAAGGTGAGCCCCCGCCCAGTCCCCACCTTCCCAGGAAGGTCCCCCCCCCCTCCGGGCCCGGGGGCCGCGCCCCCGCCCCCCCCCCCCCCAGCCCGCCCGGACCCGCACATACCTTGCTGCGAGCGCGCCCGGCCACAGAGCGCTCCCCCCGGCCCGGCCCACCTAGGGCTCAAGTAGCACGCGTTTGCGCAACTTCCGGCGGCCTGCCTCGGGCAGGTGAACCCGCCGGCCCAGGTAGTACCCGAAAGGAAAGAACGAAAGCCAGGCGGGAGCCGGAACCTGAGCCCAGGCGCGCTGGCTGCGGGCTTGGCGCCCGGACCTATCCCAGGGAGCTCTTCCGCGAGCCGGGGCCGCCCAACCCACAGCTACACTGGCCACATCCGCACATCTGCCACCCGCAGTCCCCGTGGCCACGCGGGCCAGCGCACCCATCGTGGGAGGTGGAAAAATGGCGTCCCCCACCCCCCTTCACCCCCCCCCCCGTCCCGGCCTCAATGACCGCCAGTTAACGTTGACTGTGCCAGGCACGAGAAAGTGCTGTTCCTGGTATTAATCAATCCATGTTAATCTTCCCAACAACCCCTGTGAGGTGAACTCTATTATTATCCCCATTTGACTAATGGAATGCCGAGGCTGGGACAGGCTGAGCTAGTTGCCCAAAGTCACCCCGAGGAGTCCGACTTGGGCACTTTCCCTCCGGACCAAGCCTTCAGGTCACCCCGTTCTACCTGTTGCGTCCCTGAGCAGGTTGCTGGACCCCTCTGGCCCTCCATTTGCCAAGTGAGGAGAGTCTCACCTTCCAGGCCAGGTCAGTGTGAGTTCTTAGGCTCTGAGAGGGCCTGTAGAAGCTTCGTGCGTGCTGTAAATATTAGTGGCAACTGCAACAATGGTAATAAGAATAACTAGGGTGTTGGAGTCCCAGGCACTATACTTATGTAAATCTCTGGACAACCCCCACCCCCACCCCAGGGAGGTACTACTTAATGCCCATTTTACAGATGAGGAGACTGCTGGAAGGAATCCTTGGGAGGGAGGTGATTGTCTCCACTGCCAAGCCAAGCCCTAGTAGGTCACTTCAGGTGGGCACATTTGATGAGGCCAGTTTCACTGGGATCCTGAGGCCCAGAGAAGGCCCTGAGTCCTCGGGAAGTCAAAGGGGGCCCAGTTTTTCATGTCTGTGCCAAGTGGGGGCTGCACCCAGTTTGGGGCAGAGGGCTATGAGGGGACAGGAAGTGATTCAGAAAACAACTCTCCTCCCCCTGGGAGTGAGTCAGCTCTGAGGCCTCCTCCAGGCCCTGGAGCCTGATTTTAGGGGAATGAGGGAGGCCAGCCTAAAGACCATGGTTCCCCACAATTTCCTGCTGGGTCCCTGCCTGGCCCTCTACTGAGGGTGGGAAGGATGAAGAGGGAGGGCTCCGTTAGGCAATAACCGTCATAAAAGAAAAACAAACAAACAAACAAACAAACAAAAAAACCAGTAACAGTTTTCATAATATAATAAGAAATGTTCTGAGTGGTTTCTTTGTACCTGACACTGTTCTGAGCTCTTTGTATCTGTTGACTCATTTAATCCTCACACTCGCCCTGAGGTACTCCTATTATGCTCCTTTTACAGTTGAGAAAACTGAGGCACAGAGAGGTGGGGCCACTTGCCAGAGGTCACACAGCTGGTAAGTGGCAGAGCCAGGATCTGAATCTGGGATTTGAAGCCAGGAACAGGGCTGGGGGAGTGGAGGGAAGGGGAGGAGACAGAATCTTCAGCGTTGGGATTCAGTCGCTCACATCCCAACTTTGGCTCAGGTCACAATCTCATGGGTTCGAGTCCCACGTGAGGCTCAGTGCTGACAGCTCAGAGCCTGGAGCCTGCTTCAGATTCTGTGTCTTCCTCTCTCTCTCTCTGCTCCTCCCCTGCTCACACTCTGTCTCTCTCTCTCTCTCTCTCTCTCTCTCAAAAATAAACATTCAAAAATGGCAATATGGCAACGTCTTCCCAACAGACATCAGATCTCATCGCTGCTCGGCCTAGGCCCACTGATGGCTCCCCATCACCTGAGAGTAAAACCCAGACTCTCTAACTTGGCACTCAGGCCTTCCAGGATCGGGGTCCCGCCCTCCCCTCCCACCTTGGCTCCGGCCTTTTCTGCTGCAGCTACACACCGCTCCCTGCTCGTCTTGAACACCCTAAGGTCTTTCTCGCCTCACCGACTCTGCACCATTTGTCCTCTGCTGCAAACCTCTTAGCTCACCTTCTTCAGGTCCCACCTTCTCAAAGAGGCCTCCCTGACCACCCTGAGGCTCCTGCCAACTCTCTCATCTATCTGTTCCCTTCCACGCATTCATCCCACCCTGTCGTTTTACATATTCACTTACTGATCACTCGTTTCCTATTTCTGTATTTTCATCCTGTCCCGGGACCAAGCATACAGGTGTGCACACGGCACACCATTGACTAAGTGGCAGGAGTGGAAACCGGGCCACCTCAGAGACAAAGGCCCTTCACCACCAAGCCTCCTCCAAACCTCTTGCCTCACCCCAGGGCTTCCCCCATCTCTCCCCCTCCCCTCCAGCCTCCCCCTTCAAGCTGGGCTCCGGCCACTTCAGATGAGCCCCGTTCTTCCTCCAAAGACATCACATCCAAACTTTTGCACGGCTGGGGTCTGCTCCTACAGTGCCCTTCCCCGCTCCAGCCCTAGGGCCACCTTTATAGCACAGACTCTGCATCCAGCCTGCCAGGGTTCAAATCCCAACTCCCCCGGAGTAGCACTGAGCTCCTGGGTAAGATCATCGACATTCCCGTGCCTCAGTTTCCCCAGCCGTAAAATAGGACTTGTAACAGTGCCCCTCTCCCAACCTGTGCGTGACAAATGCCACCGAAATGTGATACTCCGGTGCCCAGCTCCTGGGTGAGGACTTCATCACCCCGAACGTTGACCCCCCACTTTTCTCAAAGTTTGCAAATCCAAGCATGCAGAGTCGAACAGACATTTCTTCAAAGAAAGTGTACAAAGGACTGATAGGCACATGACAAGATGCTCAATATCATGAATCATTTGGGAAATGTAAGTCAAAACTACAATGACATAACATGTCACATCCATTAAGATGACAATATCAAAACATAGAAGCAAACAAAAAAAACCAAAAAACAAAAAAACAAAAAAACCCAAAAACAGAAAATAACAAATGTTGGTGAGGATGTGAAGAAACTGGAACCCTTGAACACTGTTGGTGGGAATATAAAATGGTGCAAAAAATAAAACAAAATAAAACAAAGTAAAATAAATACAATACAATACAATACAATACAATACAATACACCAGTGTAACTGCTGTGAAAACAGTATGACGGTTAGGAACACTTTTTAAAGAGAATCACCATGGTTGCACCACAGTGCGAACAGACTTAATGCCACTGAACTGAACCCTTAACAAATGGTTAAGATGTGAGACTTTATGTTATATACATTTTACCAAGAGAAGAAAAAGAGGGAGCACAAAGTCTGGGTCAGACCCCCTGGATCGGAACTCCTGCTCTGGGTGACCTGGCCCAAGTCACTCAACCTCTCCTGCATTCAGTTTCCCTTTGTGAGGTGGAAAAAATAACAGCACAGAATTGCAAGAATCAAACGAGCACATGCTCATAAAGTACCTGGCAGAGGGAAGTGCTCGAGAGGCGTTCGTGATTTTTATTCTTTGTCTAGGGGGCAAGAGGTGTGGTTTCGATGTTTACAATTTTCATGACATTCTGCACCCCCACCCCACCCCTTCCTTCCACCTCCTTCTCTTGCTGCTCATTAGAAGCCAGGCCCTGACTTGGGTGGAGACAGGGTGGCCCTCACCTGCCCCAGAAAAGGATCAGGAAGGCTCCAGGCAGCAGAGAAGGGGCGGGCCAATAGGGCAGCCCAGCTCGATTTCAGCCCAGCTGTCCAGGTCAGAGACACCCAGCTGGGCATCCTCCAGGGCCACGGCAGGCCCCATTCTATTTCTGGAGTCTCCCCAGACTCTCATGTCCTGGCCTGCCTGCAGTCAGCCTTGCCCAGAACCAGCCTTGCCCAGGGCACCCTGGCACACATCTCAGCAAGGGAGAGGTGAGCGGGCTGAAGGGGGGGGGGGGGGGGGAAAACGCCTGGAGCACTGATCTCCTATTCGGCCCAACTCCATCAACCCAATTAGCTGCGCCTGTTTGTACCTCAAGTTGCAAAATGGGGACAGAGGGGCTTGCGGTGGAGACGGAGAGAGACCACATGCAAAGCCTTAGAGACGGGCCTGGCTCACGAGGCTGGGAAGGTGGAGGTTGGGGCCAACTCACAGGCAAGCCCACTTCCTGTCCTGGATTACCTTCTGCCCAGGCCTGAGCTCACTATCGTGGCTTCTTATCTTGGCCAGGAGACGTGAAGAAACTTGCCCAAAGTCACACAGCAAGTCGATGACAGATCACAGAGAGGGCAGTGGTCTTATGATTAAATATATAATCTATAATGACATATATATTATATGTGTATAATATATACATATATGCATATGCACATATATATGTATATAATATATACATATATGTATATAATATATACATATATGCATATATGTATATAATATACACACATATCTATACATATAATATATGCATATACATATATATACATATATGTGTATATATATATACGTGTGTGTGTATGTGTGTGTGTATATATATATATATATATATATATATATATATATATAATTTTTCAACCAGGTGATATATGCACATGACCCAACAAAAACTCTAAGGAGAATAAGGTAAAAATAAACTCCTTCCCACTCCTATCCCCAGCCACCCAGTTCCCCTCCCTGCAATCAGCACTGCAACCAGACAGCTGTGTGTCCTTCCAGGGAGATTTGAGGCAGATACAAGCAACAATTATGGACATATATTTTCTTTTTTTTTTTTTTTTACACGTATGGCAAAAGGCTGCGCGTACTGTTTTTACCTTGCTCTTTTTACTCAATAATACGTGTTGTTTTAAGAATGTTGTTAATATATTATTAATTATAACATGTGTTACTAATATACTCAATAATATACGTTGTTCAATAATATCTGTGGTGCCACATCAGTACATAAGGAGCCTATCAGCCCCTGCTGATGAGCACTTAGTGTGTGTCCAGACGCGCCCTGTTACAAACCACCCAGCAGCGTCACCGCACCGACGTTGTGTTGCCTTAGAAGTGGGACAGCTGGGCTGGGCATGTGCTTGTAATGGTGACAGAGACCATGTGAGTCGATCTCCACCAGCAGGACACACAGCAAATGGTCAATAACTGTTAGCTTTAGTTAGCTTGATTAGAGGTTTGGGCACCCCTCAATTTTGCCTCACCCTAGCCCCTCCCTGCATCGCATTCCAGCTGAGGAAGATAATCAGCTCCCTAATAACTGAAAGCCATAGGACATCAGATGGGTAAATGCCACTGAGAGAGACAAAATAGAAAAGGGAGAGGGCAGGGCATATGAACTCAATAAATATTTGTTGAGAGACTAAATGAAAGAGTTCATTTCTTTCTGAGTTCCCAGCGCATCCCCAGGAGGCAGGGCTCGGCCCAAGTCAGATGCTCCACTGGGACCCATCGCGGCCCCGTCCCCAACTCCAAAGTCTCTGGTGACTAGTGGCTTCAGGTTGAGCGGCTGCCTCTACCCATTCCCCCAACTTGGGGCAGATTCCCAAGAATCTAAAAGCGGCTCCAGAGCACCTGCTGCCCACCTAGTATCTACCCCAGACACGTCAGTCCCCTCGGATCCCCCCCCAAAACAGCCCTCTGACAGAGACAGCACTGGGATTCAAAACCCCGTGGGCAGAAGGACCCCAAACGCGCCTTGAGTCCACCCTCTGGCGTTCCAGAGAAGGGAAGACAGATGCCCAGAAGGGGCACCCAGAGGACTGCGCGGGAGAGTGGGGCAGGAGGGAGATCATCCAGCCAGGGCACCAGGGCTCGGCAGCCTTGCAGCTAAGAGGCTGAGAAGCTGACCCCCAGCTGCGTGTCTGGGCCTCCCAAGGCAAATCCTGATCTACCCCGACTGGAGATTTCGAGGCGGAGCAGAAAGACCTGAACTGGATTCCCCACCAGATCTCGCTGTGCCAGGTCACTTGCCTCTCCGCACCTCATTCCTTCTCATCCGTGAAATGGGGTACCAACTCCTCCCCGCACATACGACGCGGGCAGGACGCATACAGCAGGCGCTCACGGAGCCCCTCAGACCCCAGCGCGCGCCCCAGACCACCCGCCCCCTCACCTGGAGCCGGCGCTAGGAGAGTCCTGGCTCCTCCAATACGGGTCCTAGAGAGGCTGACAGCTCGGACCCGAGGTTGGAATGGCCGCGCCCAACGCTGCTCGGAAGGCCCCAGCCCCGCATGAGGACCCGCAGGGGCGTCTTCGGAACTGCTCTACGCACCCGAGGTGGACGGGGTACCTGACTGTCCCCAGGCCCCCACCAGAGCGGAGGCCCGGGGGGCGCAGAGGAAGGGGAAGTGAGTTCGCCAGTCTCCCCCCGTCGCCGGAATGGTTTGCCCCGGACATCCTGATTGGTTCCTCGCTTCCGTTCGAACGCCGCGCCATCCGGGTTGCCAGGCGACCGCTTAGCTTCAGCCCAGGGATAGTGCGTCCAGCCCCTGCAGCCCAGCTCCGCCCCGGCTCAACCCCTCCGGCCTGTTCTTCCCTTGGCCGCTGCAACTCAGGAGCCTAGTTATTTCCCTTGCTCTGCCAGGACTTTCTCCAGGTCCCCAACAGACTATGGCACCATTTAGGGGCCCCACCTAGTCCCTAGTTCCGACTTTGCAGCTGGCTATGTGAGCCCGGGCTAGCCCCTTTCCGTCTCTGTTTCCCTAACTGCACGGTGGTAAATTGTAAAATGTGCATATCCAGCAGTCCCGAACTTTACTAAGGAAATGACCAAAGATATGAGCAAAGATTAATGCAGCCTAGCGTTATTTACGATAGCAAAAGAATGGAAATGATTCCAATGCTCAGCAAAAGAAGGTCGGTTATATACATCCATCCTGCGGAAGAGCTAAGTCTACTGAGCTTTTTACCTGCCAGGTAGCTTTACATAACATAACTCTTGTCAGTGCTCATGGCATAACCCTTTGAGATAGGAACCTTTAATTACCCCACTTTGTGATGAGGAATGTTATGCAGCTATTAAAAATGATGTAGTTAAAGATACTTAAAGTATGAGGAAAATGCTAAGAAAGCTTTTTAAAAGTATGTTTCAAAGCACTATGTACAACATAACTATGTATTAAATACATAACTGTAATATCATGTGTTTATGTGTAATCGTTTATAATAACAGCAGTCAACTTTTTTTGTGTTTTTGTGGATTTTCCAATTTCCAACACTTAAATTGTCAAGGGAAAAAAAAACCCCACATTTTTTTAAAAGGATTAGAATAAATTAACTCTAAGCACCCTTCAAGATAAGGAAATTTCATAACTGCAAGTCACTATTTGGGTCTAGGGCATTGTTCAAGTTGGAACCGACCTCTGTTTTCTAGTCCAGATGGTGATCTTCACTCTTTGATTGGCTTTTCAATGATTGAGCACTCACTGTGCAAATACCTTGGGCGGGTCGGGGACGGGGGACTAATAGTATACCAATGGCTAACAATGATTGCACATTCTGGCATGAGCACCAATCAAATCAGAGTAGATAGCATCCGAAGCAGGAAGTCTGACTATATCTGGGAGGAGCAGCTAAATATCAAAGTTGGCATTAACTGTGCCCTTTGCTAGACTGTGCTCGAGGCCTCACACACATTTTCTCACTTGACTCCCTTACCATGTGAGAAGAGAGGTTCTATTATCCTTCTCATTTTATAGATGAGAAAAGCATGGTTTATCTGGATTCAGCAGGAGTCCTCTCAACCGTTCTGTTATGTTCCCATGTGAATATACAACACGTGTTGGCAGCAACAGTGAGGGGAGGCAAGGAGGATCCTGTGATCACAAAAGACACAAAGCAGGGGCGCCTGGGTGGCGCAGTCGGTTAAGCGGCCGACTTCAGCCAGGTCACGATCTCGCGGTCCATGAGTTCGAGCCCCGCGTCAGGCTCTGGGCTGATGGCTCGGAGCCTGGAGCCCGTTTCCGATTCTGTGTCTCCCTCTCTCTCTGCCCCTCCCCCGTTCATGCTCTGTCTCTGTCTGTCCCATAAATAAATAAAAACGTTGAAAAAAAAATTAACAAAACAAAACAAACAAAAGACACAAAGCAGGGGCAGATTTCGACTACATACTTCCTGAGCCTCGTACAATTTAGGGAGATCTATTTAAGGAAAGACCTACAAAATCACAAATATAAAATTAGGTAATAAAGTGATGATTTGGTTAGAAAGACAGAAGAAACCTCAACAAATGAAAATTCCACAAATGTTGCAAAATCCAGGAAAATAATACTATTTCTATGAATTACATATTCGGCATACCTCCCTGATACTTTTCACAAACAAGCTTCCTCTGGTTCCATGTATACACTTCATACCTCTCCTCCACTACATACTGGTGATATTTGGCACTGTAAACCCAGAGAGGGAGAGAGAGAGAGACAGAGAGAGATGACCTTTCACCCTGGTGCACCTTTATGTCACAGCCACCTCAGTGTGTTAGGTAAGGGTATTCCTGGAAGTCATTACCAGTTGGCAATAACTTTTCACAAAAGTGACCGAAAACAACGTAAATAAAACCGCAAAGCCCGTACTAAACGTCAGGGTTCCCTTGGCCAAATCCCCCAGACGGTCACACGCACTCCGACATCATCTGACACAAAGGGAAGTCTGGATGGAAAGAGAAGGTGGTTTTAACAGAGTGAGGTTTAGGGGCGCCTGGGTGGCGCAGTCAGTTAAGCGTCCGACTTCAGCCAGGTCACGATCTCGCGGTCCGTGAGTTCGAGCCCCGCGTCAGGCTCTGGGCTGATGGCCCAGAGCCCAGAGCCTGCTTCTGATTCTGTGTCTCCCTCTCTCTCTGCCCCTCCCCAGTTCATGCTCTGTGTCTCTCTGTCCCAAAAATAAATAAACGTTGAAAAAAAAATTAAAAAAAAAAAAGAGTGAGGTTTAAACACCTTACTTTGGCAAGTTTTACAGAAGCATATGACTCTGTGAACACCTTGCTAGGGAGTCTGCCGGACCTTAGCTTCCCTGTCATTAAAATGGGAATAACAACAATGGTGTCATGGTTGAATTCTTCTCTCAGATGTACAACTTTAATCAGGGGTTAGGAGAGATTTGAGATGCTTGGATAAAGGACCTGCTGATCCTTGCGTGTTCCAAACTTGCCTCTGCCCTACGTACCCTGGAGCTTAAAACAAACAGGATAGGGGCGCCTGGGTGGCTCAGTCAGTCCGTTGAGCGTCTGACGTCGGCTCAGGTCGTGATCTTGCAGTTTGTGAGTTCGAGCCCCGCGTCGGGCTCTGTGCTGACAGCTCGGGGCCTGGAGCCTGTCTCCCTCTCTCTCTGCCCCTAACCCACTCGCATTCTGTCTCTGTCTCTCTCAAAAATAAATAAACATTTTTTAAAGCAATTTTTTTAAAAAGAATAAGGAGGTGGACAAGCTGTCATTAGTGTGCCCAGATGAAAGGGAGCTAGATGATCCTTAGGGTCGCGTCCTGACCCAGCATGAGCAACAGTAGCATCTCGCCCCATCCACAGGCCTGCAGCTTTTAGTGCCTCCTGCAGCACCCTGACCTTGGCGGTGTTTTCGCCACTCAGCTCGAAACGGAGATGAAATCAGCCTCAGATACCAGCTCCCTATCCTCTGTGCACCCCATGGCTGTATTTTGTTTTGGCAGGGGGAGCCTGGCCTTGAAGTGGTTTGAGAGGCGTGCACTGGGGGGGGGAACTGGTGACCAAGGACAGTTCCTGTGTCTGAGCTTTCTGGTCCCGGGGGAGGCAGCCTATCGAGCCTTCAGGTGAGACCTCATGAGAAGTTCAGAGAGAACTGCCAAGCCAAGCCCTTCCTGAGTTCTTATCCAACAGAAACCATAAAAGAGATGAAAAAAAAAAAAAAAAAAGATTATTGTTGTCTTAAGCCACTAAGTGTGGTGATGATTTGTTATTCAGCAAGAGATAATACCTAGGGACTTTTTACAAATTCCAACGTCCGGGTTGCACCCCAGACCAACCACATCTGAACCTCTAGGAGAGGGGCCCAGATATCAGGTTTCCATGTGCAGCCAAGGTTGAAACCCCCTGGAGGAGGTCCCCTCCCGCTTCTAGCTTGGGCAGCTCCCACTGACCTCAGGCTGGTTAGGAGTCTCTCCTCTGGGTTTCCACAGCCCCCTGTGTCAAACTGGCCTGGGGCACGTCTCCTGACTTGGCAGTCGGGAGACTTCTTACCGGGTAAGTGGAGGTGATTATAGCACCCAGCTGACCTCCTGGACAATCCCATGGTGTGTCACCTGAGAAAGGGCTTGGGGAGCATAAAAAGCGAGCTCTCCAGGTGGGGCTGTTATCACTGAGCTGCTGCTCGGGCTCAGCATTCCTCCGCCTCCCCTCTGCCTCGGCTTTCTGTCTGGACAGCTAGGAGACAGCAGCTTCCAGTTGGGAGAGAGGACTCTCCAAGTTACTCTCATCCCTGAAGACCTCCCCCCTTCATCTCCTCTTGGTTTGTTTCAGGATGTATTTACTCATTCAACAAATATTTTCTGAGCCCCTGGTCTGTGCCGGTTACTAGGAAGACAGACGGGAACACAGGGAGTTACATTCTAGTGAGGGAGACAGAACAATAGATGAGTAAGTGAACCGACAAGTGAGACATGTTATAAATAAAAATAAAGCAGAGTAAAGCAATGGGCGTAATGGAAAAGGGGCTGTTTTGTATAGCACAGTGAGGGAGGCCTCTCTGAGGTGAAGCCTAAAGCGTAAAAAAAAGAGGCAGCCGTGTGCAAATCTAGGGAAGGCTGGGAGGAACAAACATGTGCAAAGGTCCTGGGGCAAGAGTTGAGTTTGGTATATTTGAGCCAAAAGGCCAACGACTGGAATGGAGAGACAGGAAAAAGACTGACATGAAATTGCTGTAGGCCACAGAGAAGAGGCTAGAGTTTAAAGATAAAAAGCGGCAGTTTCAGATCAAGATCAAGCATTCTGGGGTCAGCCGGTCAGAGTTCTAATCCCAGCTCTACCGCCCACCTGCTGCCAGACTTGGGAAAGTTCCTTAAACTCTGAGCGTTCAGCCCCCTATCTTTAATGGGAACAATTGCACCTACATCGCAAGGAGTTACCTTGAGTCCCCAGGATGATGCGTGCAAAACCCTTAGCACAGGACCTGGCCAAAGCATGGCTCAATAAATGTGCGTTATGCTCACTGCTGATGACAATAGCAGAGATCATACCGCACAACCATGGGGGTTCCCAATAAATCACAAACCCTGGCAGAGACCATACATGCTTGCACCCTGTAGCGGGCTGAACAGGGTGCCCGCGCAGAACAATCGGGGCTGGCAGCAGTCTCCTGGGGGTTAAAGACAGGCTGGCAGCGGCAGGAAGCAGGGCAAGATGAAGACAGGCTTGAAGATCCCGCTGGATTTGGCCCAGACTGAGCCACATCGGCTCTCCACTCCCAAATCCTCACGCCCTAGGAACAGGGTCGAGTTGTGAATCTAGAGAGCCCAGAATTCTTTTATTTAAAAAAAAAAAAAATTTTTTTTTTAACGTTTATTTATTTTTGAGACAGAAAGAGACAGAGCATGAACAGGGGAGGGGCAGAGAGAGAGGGAGACACAGAATCTGAAACAGGTTCCAGGCTCTGAGCTGTCAGCACAGAGCCCGACGGGGGCTCGAACTCACAGACCGCGAGATCATGACCTGAGCCGAAGTTGGACGCTTAACCGACCAAGCCACCCAGGCTCCCCGAGCCCAGAATTCTTTTAGTCCTGAGGTCTTCAGGGTGCCTGGGTGGCTCAGTCGGTTAGGCAGCCAACTCTTGATTTCGGCTCACGAACCCGTGAGATTGAGCCCACCCCCAGGGTCAGGCTCTCTGCGCCCACAGCGCGGAGCCTGCTTGGGATTCGGTCTCTCCCTCTCTCTCTGCCCTCCACCCCCCACCTCAAACTAAATAAGTAAATTAAAAAAAAAAAAAATCCTGAATTTTGCATTTTATCGAGTTTTAGTTATTGAAATGGAAAGGCCTCACAAGGCTAGTGGCTGTCGTATTAGCACGGCTCTAGAGTGGAAGTTGTTTTCTCTTCGATTCTCTTTCGCTCTTTCTAGCCTTCATCCCTGTCCATTTCGCTCTCGACAGGGGGCCGCAGACTCAGGGCCAAACTGGGATTTGTATCTGTTCCTTTATAAAAATGGGTCTTGTTAAAGGAAATTCACCAACGTCCGGTGTATATTTCGCTGATTTTTGACAAATGTGTCCAGCTGCAATTGGTGCCGTGGAGGAGTGGCTTCCGTCACCTGGACAACCTCCCTTGTGTGTTTCACGGTCACGTCCCTCCCCCTCGCTCTGGCAGCCACTGGTCTGTTTTCTTTCCCTACACTTTCATCTTTTCTGGACTATCACACAAATGGGTCAGCCTTCTTTCACTTGAAGCAGGATTAGAGTTTAAGAACATTGTTTTATTCCCATTCCGTTATTTCCACCCCCCCCAGAAGTTTTCTAATTACGGCGAATGATGCTGAGTTTCCACTCACAGAGAAAGTATGAAATTTCCTTTCACGCGGAATCCGTTTAAGCCAAGGAGCACACGTTTCCTTTAAAACGTGGAAGTCATTGGGGCGCCTGGGTGGCACAGTCGGTTAAGCGTCCGGCTTCAGCCAGGTCACGATCTCATAGTCCGTGAGTTCGAGCCCCGCGTCGGGCTCTGGGCTGATGGCTCGGAGCCTGGAGCCTGTTTCCAATTCTGTGTCTCCCTCTCTCTCTGTCCCTCCCCCGTTCATGCTCTGTCTCTCTCTGTCCCAAAAATAAATAAAAACGTTGAAAAAAAACGTGGAAGTCACTAATAGAACAGGTGGGATACGGATACGGCAGCAATTACAAGGAGTGAGACACGAGTTACTCCTCTTCGGGAAAAACACCCAATCCCACCTCTGCCTGTGACACGTGGGGGGAACCAAGACCCAGGAGGAGGTTGACTGGCCCGGATCGCATCAAGCAGGTGGCAGAAACAGGAGGACACTAGTGCTGCTCAGGACAGATGGCAGAGGCTGGGAGGAGAGGCTTGGGTCCCCTTAGGGTTAGGGGGCTGTCCCCTCCCCCCACTCTTGGGTCTGCGCTAATGGAGCTGCCCCAGGTCAGAGGCTGGGCCTGACAGATGGGATTCTACAGGGGAAAAAAGGTTCAGAGGGTGAGGGGCCTTTGTCCCAACCCCAGATGGCAGGGCCAGGCCAGAGGCAGGTGGAGAAGTAGGGCCCCTCCTGAACTGGAAGGTCGTGGCCCAGAGACAGAATCTTTGTGGAAACGTAACACCCAAGCCCCTCCACCCAAGGGACTGGTGCAGGCCTTTCCAGCTTTCAACAAGACCCCTCCACTCCACATGCAAATCAAATGCAAATGAGCCTGCAGCCACTGCGCAAACCCCGCCTTCCTTTCCCTCTTGCTGAGGTCCACCCCACAGGTCCAGACACCCACGGATGTCCAGACACCCGAAGCCCCAGGCCCATCCTCAGCACACGCTCAGACCCCTCACACCAGGATTGGGCATGAAATGGGCTCAGCTGACCCATCTCTGCCTGGAGGCTGCGTCAGACCTGGGCCACTCCTGCTGTCTCTCCCCCTATCCGTCCTCCCCTGGCTCAGGCAGATCTTTTAACACCATAAATCAGTATCGCAAAGCTAGAGTGATCAAACCAGTCTGATACCGGTATGAAAACAATCAAGGGCCCAGAAATAAATCCACGCAAATATGGCCAAATGATATTTGACAAAAGAGCCAGGGATACGCAGTGAGGAAAGACAGTCTCTTCAACAAATGGTGTTGGGAAAACTGAATATTCACATGCAACGCATGAAATTAGACCACTCGCCTTACACCACTCACAAAAATTAACTTTTTGTTAATTTTGATTAAAGGCTTAAACCTAGGACCTGAAACCATAAAACTCCTAGAAGGAAACACAGGGGAAAACTCCTTGACATTGGTCTTGGCAATGATTATTCAGATATGACAACAGGGGCGTCTGGGTGACTCAGTCGGTTAAGCGTCCAGCTCTTGATTTCGGCTCAGGTCATGATCTCGAGGTTTGTGAGTTCGAGCCTCAGGTCGGGCTCCATGCTGACAGCGTGGAGCCTGCTTGGGATTCTCTCTTGTGCTCTCTCTCTCTCTCTGCCCCTCCCCTGCTCATGCTCACTCTTTCTCTCAAAATAAATAAATAAACTTAACAAAACAGATGTGACAACAAAAACACAGGCAACAAAAGCAAAAATCAACAAATAAGGACCACGTCCAACTAAAAAGCTTCTACAAAGCAAAAGAGAAAACCAACACAATGAAAAGGCAGCAGCTCAAGTGTCCATCGATAGGCGAATGGATAAAGACGTGGGCTATATATACAATGGAATATTACTCAGCCATAAAAAAAGAATTAAATCTTGCCGTTTGCAACGCCACGCACAGAGCTAGACAGTATAATGTTAAGCAAAAAAGTCAGAAAAAGACAAATACCATTGAGTTTACGTGTGGAATTGAAGAAACAAAACAAAGGAGCAAAGGGAAAGATAAAGAGAGAGAGGCAAACCAAGAAACAGACTCTTGACTATAGAGAACAAACTGATGGCTACCAGAGGGAAGGGGGTAGGGGAATGGGGGACCTAGGGGCTGGGGATTAAGGAGCACACTTGTGATGAGGACCGGGTGTTGTATGGACGTGTTGAATCGCTATATTGCACACCGGAAACTAACACAGCACTGTATGTTAACTAACTGGAATTAATAATAATAATAAATAAAATAAAGTAAAAATAATAAAATGAAAAGGCAGCCTTTGGGATGGGAGAAAATATTTGTAAACACGTATCTGATAAAGGGTTAATATCCAAAAAACATAAAGAACTCCTACAACACAATAGCAAACAAAAAAATCCAATTGAAAAATACACAGAGTAGGGGCGCCTACGTGGCTGAGTCGGTTAGGCATCCGACTTCTGCTCAGGTCATGATCTCGCGGTCCGTGAGTTCGAGCCCCGCGTCGGGCTCTGTGCTGACAGCTCAGAGCCTGGAGCCTGCTTCGGGTTCTGTGTCTCCCTCTCTCTCTGCTCCTCCCTTGCTCTCGCTCTCTCTCTCTCTCTCTCTCCAAAATAAATAAACACTAAAAAAAAAAAGAGTATTTGTGTAGACATTTTTCCAAAGAAGACACCCAGTTGGCCAACAAGTACATGAAAAGGTGCTCAACCATCACTCATCATCAGGCAACCGCAAGTCAAAACCACAATGAGATATCACTGCACACCTGTCGAAACAGCTATTACCAAAAAGACAAGAGACACCAAACGCTGGCACGGCTGTGGAGAAACGGGAACCTTTGCAGGCTGCTGGTGCAATTATAAATCGGTGCGAGCCACTATGGAAAACAGCGCGGAGGTTCCTTTTCTGCCAAAAACAGAACCAGCACATGCCCCAGCTGTGTCACCTCCTGGCGTGTGGCCGAAGAACATGAAATCAGAAGCTCAAAGACCTATCGGCACCCCCAACGTTCACGGAAGCACGACTTAGAAAAGCCATGGAAGCCGTGGGAGCCACGGAAGACACGGAAACAACCTAAGTGCCAGCGACTGGTGAATGGGTGACGAAAACGTGAGAAGGAAAGAGACAGAATGCAGTATTGCTCAGCCCTAGGAAGAAGGAAGGCCCGCCATGTGTGACAACAGGGATGAACCAGAAGAGCGTTTGGCTAAGTGAAGTAATTCAGACAGAGAAAGACCATGGGTGATCTCGCTTATAGGAGGAAAAGCGGGGAGAGGTTGGGCAAAGGGACCAGCACTGGGACGTCCCCCAGTGCTTCCCCGGCCAGCTCCTCGTCACCCACGCCTCCGGCTCTGAGACATGGTACCTTCACAGCCGGGCCCTCGAACACCCCTCCAACAGCTCTGGTTTGCCTCACTCGCCGTGCGTTAACACCTGAGATTATTTTATGTATTTGTTTTCTTGGTTTTGCTCGCCTCGGTTCCACAAAGGCAGGGGGCCTGGCCTGTATCTCCCATGCCTAGAACACCGCCTGGCACATAGTAGGGGCTCCATAAATATTTGTGAGCGAAGGGAGGGGGGTGGGAAGGAGAGGAAGGAAGGACCGAACGCCCCCACCGAGGCCCCCCGAAAGAGGCAGACAGATTGGAGCGGAAAATGTGACAATAACCATTTGTTCACTCGACTAAAGTTACGGTGCGGGCCAGGCACTGACGTAGGGGCTGGGGACACTGTGGTGAACAAGACAAATTGCCTCAGCTTTCCAGGCCCACGGCTGGTGGGGGAGACTGAGAAGCCACAGGGGTCACTGTTCTGAGTCATCTGTGAGGTCCCGATGAGGGGCCCTGAACCCAAGCCGGGGATCAGGGCAGGCTTCTAGGAGGAGGCGGCCTCTGGGTTGAAACCCAAAGAGTGAGCCGTGGGGAACTCACCAGAAAACAGGAGGAGGACAGAAAGAGATTGGAGGTGGGAAGCCGGGTCACAGAGGTCACACAGGCCCTGGAGGGGTGGTGGGGTGGTGGGGAGCGAAGCAGGGGCCCTGTCGTGGCATTACTACCTACCCCGTTTTACAGACAGAAACACAAGAGACCCAAATCAGAGCGAGGACAGGCCCACACCGTCCGGGCTCCCTGTCCAGCGCTCTTCCCACTGCATCAGTGTGGGAATACCAGTTTCTTCCCTGGAACCTTCTGGAGCCTTGGGAAGGGGCCACTCTCCTGTCCGGCCCCATGCCTCCCTACCAGCCCTTTGAGAGAAATATTAATGTTTTGGAGTGAAACCACGCTCCTTTGTTATACAAGGAAGTGGCCTTCTTTTTTTAGAGATGCAGACTAAAGTGTTGGAGGTGATGATTCAGGATCTCTATAATTCACATTAAACCACCTCGAAAAGAAATGGAGGAAGCATTATGGAAAATGCCAGAGTTCATCTGGATGTCGGATATACAGTTCATAATGTTATCCTCTGTTTTTCTGTGTGTCTAAAATTACTCGACGTAGTTCAGCGTAAACCACTGAAAGAAAAACACGAGGGCAGACCCTGGGTGGGGCCACAGCTGTGAACGTGAATTGAGAAGGCTGGAAGGCAAGCTAGGAGAACATTCTGGACTGGGAAAACCAGGCCTGTGAGTGGGCCCCTGGGCAGTCCCTCCCCGTGTGGGGCCCCTTCCCCTGGGACACCCTGAGTCTCTGCCCCAGTGCTGCGTCTGGTGTTCTCATGGATTCGGCCACTGGGGGCTCTGCGCCCCTTCCCCAGGACACGGACTCTCAGGTTGCTGGGCCAGGCAGGAGGCCAAGGCTTCGCTGTCCCCGAGCCCCGAGAGGCCAGACCAGTCTGCCAGTGTCTGGACTGGGGAATGGACAGAAGGACACAGCCCCATCTCACCCTTTCGATCTGGGCCTAGGCACCTGCTCTCTTGCACCATCTACCCCATTGGACTGGCTGGGAAACTGAGGCCCAGGCCTGACCTGGGTCCCCTGCTTTGGGGACCTGTACTCTTCTTAAGAACCCAAGACATATAATCCTACAGAAGGAAGAGGGCAGAGGAGGAGGCCCAGTGCACCAAAAGAGTCAGAAGCTGATGTCTGGCCCTCAGCAAGTCAGGGTCAGAGGCAGAGGGCAGGGGACGCGTCCCCGGCAGCGTGAGGTCCCTGTGTGAGGAAGTCAGTGCAGGCCGGGAGCCTCCAGCCCCTGTGGAGAGGGCTCTCCCGTCCCTAGCTGTGCCCCCTGCATCAGTACGGCCCCAGTCTCCCCAGCTCGGGGCCAGGGGATCCTCTCTCCCTGTTCAAGCAGGAACCTCAATGTCCCTGTCAGCCTGTCCCTCTCACTCACCCCCAAACCAGCGAAGTGCTCTCAAGACCTCCCCTTCCATTCAGCCAGTGAACAAATATCTTCCAAGTTCCTTCCACATGCCAGGCACAAATTAGGCACCAGGACCTCCACTGTGAACAAAACAGACACGGTCCCTCGCCCGCCCCCCCGCCCCCCCCCCCACTGCTGAGCTGACACTGGTGGGAAACAGACACAAAGCAAGATGAGTCAACGAACACATAACACACCATCAAGGGCACAGTTAGCAAAGCTATCGAGGCACAAGGAGCCAGAGAGTGGTGGTGACCAGACAATTCTAATTTAGGGTCACCTCTGAAGGGTGAGGTTGAGCAGACACCTGAATAAAGTGAGGGAGGGGCCATGGGGGCTACCTGGGGAAAGAGGGCAAGTGCAAAGGCCCTGAGGCAGGGAATAGGTTTGCCACCTGAAGGGTTGGCAAGAAGACCAGTGTGGCTGGAGTGGAGAGTGCCAGCGAAGAGATACTGCGACAGCCACGCAGGACACGAAGGGGCTGGATGGGGGCGGTGGCAGTGGAGGGGTACAGAGTGGCCCGATTCTGGATCTGCTAAGGGATCAGTATGTGCCGTGTGGGAGCAAAAAGGAGTTGGGAGAGAAGATAGCACCTCCATTTTAGAGACCATGCTCCTTGCGGTATCCCCAGCGCAGGGAACAGAGCCGATCTCAATCCGCAGTTACTGAAAGAGAAAAAGCAAATAAAGGGAGAAAGAATCTCAGCCCGCCCACTCCTTCTGGCCTCCCAGCTATTGTTTTCCAGAACTGAAGGCGTCTTTCAGGGACTCCCCCATACCCTCCCACAGGATGCTGGGAGGCCATCCTCGGTATTCCTAGTTCCTAGGAATCATCATGCTGCCTTGGCTTGAAGACATTCCAGGTCGAGGCACTCCCCAAGTCCCCAGATTAGCTCATGCCGTCCCTACTTACTGGATAGGAACTCTCTACTCCACCCGGGCTGGAATTTCCACCATCCTTCACTCCTGGAATCCTGCCCCGAGCACCTTCCAGAAATCTGTTACCAAGAAAGCATCTGTCACACATACCTCTCCCAGCCCAGTTACTCCGGCTTGAGTAAAGGGCACGCTCACCTATGTGTCCCCATTCAGATGCCACCACAATTTCTTCCACTTGGGTGCTCCCTGTTCTTCGCACAGGACAGAGCCGAGGAGAGAGAAAAGAGGTCCCAGATGTGCTCTGAGAACAGAGGAGGCCGTCACCTCCGTGGAGCTGCAGGTAAGACCTCTATTAATGCAACACAAAATGGCATTCGAGGTTTCTTTCAGTTCTTTTTCTTCATTTTTCTTTTTTTAAAGTAATTTTTTAATGTTAGGTTACACAACTAACAGGGTTTAGACCCCTAGAAAGTTAAAATATTTCAGTTAAAGCTAAACTCCTCTTTGATCACCCTCCATCACCCTTCCCATTCCCTGACCCCCTCCACACACACACCATTCCAAAGGCAACCATTGCTGCCAATTTGAAATTCATCCTCCTAGATTTTTTCCTATGGATGTATATGTGATAAACACCACACACACACACACACACACACACACACACACACACACCCCTAATGAATATGTGGCATTTATTTGTGGAAAAAAATTTTTCCACAGATGGAATCATACCGTATTTATCCTGTGGCTTTTTTCTCCGCTCTGTTCTGGGCTCTTGAATTCAATTCACAGATAAGAGATCGTATTCACTCTGATGGGGCTGCGCCACGCGACTGGCCCTTATAGACAGCAGATTGCTTTAGAGGCACTCTCAGAAGCTCCTCTCTCTAATCCCCTCGAAGCCTACGTCTCCTTTCCCCCCACTCTCCTTCCTTCCACCTCCCCGGCACGGCACGTACGCCCCGCGCACCCCCCAGAGAGAAGGTCCTAATTCCTCAGATGCCCCAGGAAGGTTCCTCTTCGGAGGTTGTAGCACCCTGCGCCCTCTGGTGGCCCCCGTGGGTAACTGCAGCGGCGCCTCCAACCCCCTCATCCATTCACCCCACGAACCGGTTCTGGAAGCCCTGCCCACCCACCACCTAGGCGTGAACCTACCCGCGCCTGCCCTGGGGGCCCGGTGGCGGATTAGCTGATCTCCGCTCTGGAAAGGCTCCTCGTGGAATGTGAGCGCCCTTGTGACCTCCCAGAAGAATGTACACGTTTGACGAGCCCCGGAGGGCAGCTCTTTGTGGGAAACTCGTGGTCCTCGTGCAGCGCCTTTGGAAGGCAATGAACTGGACGATCTCTCTCTGAGCACGTTGTAGTTCACTGCTGGGAGCGGATTCTGCAGGTATTGCCAGTGTTTGCGGCCGCAGCAAACGACAGGGGCCCAGCAACGGGGGTGGGCCAAATTCGTTCTGGGGCGGTCGGGTAATGGAACACCTGTAGGCCTGTCCTTCCCCAGCCTGGGACTCTGTCCCCCTCAGGGTGCCTCTGCTGGCTGCCCCCACTCTGAAGCCTGCCCGCATTTGCCACTCCGGGTTCCCCTCGCCCTCTTTTTTTTTCCTACGGACTAACACACTAACTAATGTCCTCACTTCCTACATGTAACGTCCCTTCGCTTCACTAGAAGGTCAGCTCTCCAAAGACCAGGGCTTCGTCTGTCTCCTCTGTTCAATTTTATGTCCCAAGCATCTCTCCCAGTGCCTGACATTGTTGGTGTAACCGAATGAGGGAACGAGGGCCCCGTGGGTCCCCAAGCCGAACACGGAGACCGGGTTTGCAGTGAAGAAGATTTTAATTTGCAAGGCCACCTAACGGGGAGATGGGGGTGGGGGTGGGATCTCAAATCTGCCTGACCCTGAAAAAGGGGTCTTGAGGCTTTCCCGGATTTTAGGGAGAGCATGCACCAATGTGATTGGAAGCCACAAAGGGGGAGGTAAAGTTGAGGGCGTTGTTGATCCGCGCAGGCGCAGTCCATCAGGACGCTCCATAGGTCGCGGGCCGCTCAGCGCGTGGAAAGCCACTTACACAAATGTCTCGTGAGTTGCGCATCAGAAAGAGTTCATCTATGAGAGACGGTGACAAGGCCCCATGGTATATTCCCTAGGCTAATTGCCCTTTAGAAGCAGGCAGTCTGTTGTGGAAAGAAACAGGCTTTGGGTTACAGTTCGCTTCCCTCTAGCTACTCTGAACGCAGGACAATAACTTAGCCTTGTTTTCAGATCAGAAGCGGAGACTTTACTGGAAAGCGCCGGTTTCACTGGCACTTAATAAAAGTTGCTCAGTGACTGCAGCCACTGAATGAGGGTCTGGATGTGCAGGCTATAGCAAGATCTCTGAGATACTTGGTAGAAAAGGCAAGCCTCAGAAAGCAGTCGGCCGTATGCCCCACTCTGTAAAGAATGCGGGTGGGACGTTTTCCCGTAAACCTAAAATTGCTCCCACAAAAGATACTACCAGTCTTTTGTTTTTTTTTTAAGTTTACGTATTTATTTTGAGAGGAAGAGAGTGGGGAGGGGCAGAGAAGGAGAGACAGAATCTCAAGTAGGCTCCACACTGTCAGCACAGAGCCCAACAGGGGGTCGAACTCACCAACCGTGAGATCGTGACCTGAGCCGAAGTCGGAAGCACAACTGACTGAGCCACCCAGGTGCCCCGATAATAGTAAGTCTTTTTTTTTTTTTTAAGTTTGTTTATTTTTGAGAGAGAGGGAGAGCGCGTGCACGCATGCGTGGGGGAGGGGCAGAGAGAGAGGAAGACACAGAATCCGAAGCAGGAGCCAGGCTCTGAGCCGACAGCACAGAGCCCGACCCCGGGCTCGATCTCACAAACCACCAGATCGTGACCTGAGCTGAAGTCGGATGCTAAACTGACTGAGCCACCCAGGCGCCCCAATAACAGTCTTAATTAAACAACAGAGGCTGTAAAAATATCTGGAGATGACAAGGAAAGGGAGAATATTTTGGTTGGGGTTCATCCATTCGTGCATGTGAAAGAGGGGCTTCAGTTGTCTCCGTCCTGACCTCAGACTTTTCACTAGGGTTCTTTCCAGCTGGTCTCTGCCAGGTGGGCAGAGCATCCCCTGCTGGGAACAGAAACTGTCCCCTCCAGCCACAAGGACACCCTGAGCTAGCAGGAGGAGGAGCGATTTGACCTTCACTGCCCACCTGCAGGGACCCACCCCCTTTGTCCCGCACCTTCCTCATATAGACCTGGAAGTTATTTTCGGCACTTTGGAAACTGTCTCTGACACATTCGTCCTCTGTCTTTCCGGTGTTGGCCTTGCTGAAATCAATTCCTTTCTTGTTTCACCTCTACTCGTCTCTCTGCCTCTGGATTTTATCAACAGCCCGTGTGGCAGAACCAGATCTGTTTTGCACCCCCGTGCCCTGGCTACATATGCAACAAACATTTATTAAGCTCCCAATGTATAGTGGTTGTATTAGAAACAGATATCTGGAAAGGTTTCTTTGGAGGAGGTAACATTTGAGATTGGCTTTGAAATTACAGATAGGATTGTGCCAGAGATGGGACAGAAAGGGAATTCTAATAGAAGAATTCAGGGGGCGCCTGGGTGGCGCAGTCGGTTAAGCGTCCGACTTCAGCCAGGTCACGATCTCGCGGTCCGTGAGTTCGAGCCCCGCGTCAGGCTCTGGGCTGATGGCTCAGAGCCTGGAGCCTGTTTCCAATTCTGTGTCTCCCTCTCTCTCTGCCCCTCCCCCATTCATGCTCTGTCTCTCTCTGTCCCAAAAATAAATAAATGTTGAAAAAAAAAATTTTTTTTTAAAAGAAAGGGTATTCTAATAGAAGAATTCATATGGAAATTTTGGTGGCTTCGATGTACTATAAATACTTAGAGAATGGTAAGCAGTTCTGGCTACATATAAGAAAGAACAAGGATAAAATTGTCAAGGTTTATTGGTCCCAGCTGAGAAGGGACAGAAATGTGAGGCTTAGGCATTTTTCTTAATTTAGCGAGCAAGAGGGGAGTCCTTGAGGGTTGATAATATAGACATTTAAAAAAAATTTTTTTACACTTATTTATTTTTGAGAGACAGAGGACAAGCAGGGGAGGGGCAGAGAGAGAGGGAGACACAGAATCTGAAGCAGGCTCCAGGCTCTGAGCCGCCAGCACAGAGCCCGAGGCGGGGCTCGAACTCACGGACCGCGAGATCGCGACCTGAGCGGAAGTCGGACGCTTAAACCGACTGAGCCACCCGGGTGCCCCTGAAGATATTTTTAGATGGAAAACAAAAATACCCTAAGAGGCCCCGGTGAGGTGGCAGGAAGTGAAACCACACCAGCAGGGATGCGGATCCAACTGAAGGGAGGGTGGTTGGAGTCGGAAAGGAGCATCAGAGGAGGGGACAGGAGCAGCGTCCCGGTGGAGGCCCCCCAGGAAGCACATTCTTGTGTCCTCGCAGCCCAAATGGTTCCTTAGCCCCTGCCGGCCGAGAGGGAGGGGGTCTGCTCACCTCTCCTCCCAAGCTTTTGCCTGGAGAGTGATTGCTCTCTTGAGCAATTGAATGTCTCCGAGAACACGGCAGAAAGCAGGTCAGAATTCCTAGCAGAAGTCAACAGGCAACGAACAAATGTACAAGCCCCAAGCCCTGGGCCATACGTTCCCCACCCCACCCGGCCCCACCCCCCGCTCCAGCCCCCCGGCCGTGTGAGTTGGGTTCGAATATGACCTCACGCTTACCAGCCAGGACACCTTGAGCCAGTCGCTGAACCTCTTTGGAGTCTCAGCTTCCCCACCTGTAAAGCAGGAAATAAAAGCATTGCCTGCCCGCGACCGAGGATCCCTGAAAGGTTTCATCCGACACGAACGACTGCAAAATGGCAGAGCGGTTATTTGTCGGTCGTTATTTTGCCGCGGCTCTTGGCTTCTCGGGGCCTCTGTTTCCTCATCTGTAAAGCGGGATTGCGATAGTGGGCCCCCCCCCCCCCCCCACCAAAGGCTGTGAAGAGTAGATACACGGATTCATGCCAAGCTCGGTGCCTGGCACACACTGCCTGTCAGGATTTCTGCCCCATGAGGAGGGCGCTGTTAACACCCCCACTTTCCAAGTGACTTGCTGAAACTCCACTATTCGCACCAGGAGTTTGGGCTCCAGGGAGCCCTGCCCCTGGAGTGACAGGAATTACGGTGGCCCTGGGGCAAGGCCAGAGGCAGCCTGGGCAGGTCTTCTGCCTTCTCGGGGTCAACCCTCAGAAAATGTGGATGGCGGTAAGCGCCCGAGAATGTGGGCCTTTTGCTGCGCCCGCGGGGTCATCGGGATCTTCGGGATCGGGGTGGCCGGGCCGGGCTCCAGACACACAGTAGGCTCTTGGTGCAGCCGACAGCCCCGCCCCCCGCCCCTCCCCCTCCGCTGGGCTGGGCGGGGCAGGTTAATACTAACCCGGCCGCCTCCGCCCCTCCCAGGCAGAGTCACTTGGGACCGGGACCTGCAGGTAAGCCGGCAGAAACTGGGCGGCTCGGGCCTCTGAGGGCACGGCTGCCTCTACCGAGGGCCGGCTGACACGGGGCCCTGAGCGGGGGGGGGGGCACTTATTTGGGGGACAGCCAGTGGCCTGTAGCTTCCCACCCCACCCCCACCCCCCAGTTTCAGACTCCTGGGTTGGAGGCCAGAGGGATAGGAGGGACGAAGGGCCCCTCCCTCTGCGGTCCGTCGGAGCCGGGAGCCCAGCTGGGACGCCCGGTGGACTCCAGCCCCCTCCTCCCCGGGCCAAAAGACTGGGCCCCCCCACCGACCTCTGCCCGGCTGCATGAACACGCCGCTGGGGAAGTCTAGACGGCCATTCCTGCCAGGTTGCGCTGGAGCCTCACCAGCCTGGCAGGAGGGCTGGGGGTTGGGATGAGCACGGAGGGGAGGCTGCTTGACCAAGGTCAGCCTCGTGGGAGGCCCTGAGGAGGAGGAGGAGGAGGAGGAGGAAGGGAGCTGGAAGTCTCTGCCAGCCGGCCTGCTGGGCTCGCATTATCTCCTCCCTTCCTCCCTGTCAGCCAAGACCCGCAGAACAGGCCATCCCCGCCCCCTTTCTTAGATGGAGAAACCAGGCCCCAGAGAGGGTGAGCAGCTGGCCTGAGGACACACAGCGGGTGAGCACAGGCCCGGACGCCCACCACAACCTGAGATGGGGGGGATGGGGGGGGGGGGACACGGTGTGGGCAAGCACCGCCTCCTCTCTGGGCCTCGGTTTCCCCGCATCTGTGAGATGGGAACATTGAGTTGGAGAAGGCCCAGGGACTCCAAGATGATGAGAGGCGGAGAAGGCCCCTTGATACATGTGGACGTGAGTGAGGGGGTGAGGACGGTGGCTGAGCCAGGCCAGCGTTCCAGCACACCCTGCTACTCCCCTACTTCCATCGCCTCCCCTCCCGCCCCCTGCCCTCTCCGCCCCACCTCCTCCTTTTGCCCCGCCTCTGTCTCTCCGTCTCTCTGTCTCTCTGCCCATTTTGGCTTCTAGCTTTGGTTCTTTCTCTCCCTGCTCTGTCGTCTCAAAGCCATCCTGCTCCAGCCCGGACAACCTCCCCACCTCTCTCATGAGGGCGGGCCGGGCCCCAGGCGGGGGTCACCGAGGACTCTGGGACAACACTGACTCAGACCCCTGTCCAGGAGCGGGTGTAGACCGTGCCCACACTGCCAGCTGGCATGGCCCAGGCCAGCCAGGTCGACTCAACCCGCATGGTTGAGGCAGGCTGTCGACCCAGCCCTTGGCAAACTAGGTGGCCACCTTGGCACTGGGAGAGAGACAGAGGGCCCTGCTCACACAAAGATTATACTACAGTGGGAGAGGTCGGCACTCAAAAGATAAGACACAGATAAATCGTCGCAACTGAACTGAGGAGGGCACAAAGCAGAGAGCCGGGGAGGGTTCGGGACCAGAGCCTCCCGATGGTCAAGGTCGGACAGGGCCTTTCCCTCCTGGTGGGGCAGAGGGTGGCCCAGCCACACACTGAGGGTACACTGGCACTCCACCCCCACCCCCTGCACCCCCCTGGGCCTAGGACTCTCAGCTTCCACTGCAAAACTTTGAAGGAAAGAGACCTCTTCGGGGGGGGGGGGGGGTGCTGTCCTTGGCTTCTGTACCTGTGTGCCCACGTGTCATGGAGCGGACTGAGCCTGAAGAGTCTCATTCAAAGCCTTGGGGTTCTGTTCTCCCACAGTCGCTGATGGGGCCCCGGGAAGTATCTAGGCCTTGGAGTCTGTCTCAGGTTCTAACAGGCTGGCACCCCGTTTCTCCCCGGCCCGGCCCACGTGGTGGGGAGGCCCGGGGGTGAGTGTAAAGGGATCCTGCTCGGTGTGGCCCCTGCCACATCTTCACGATCCCCCTGCCTCCGGGGCTCTGCTCAGGCCGTGACGGTCAGATGCGCCTGGGTTCAAACCCCAGCTCCCAGCTGACCTGCTAGGTGACCCCGGGCACATTACTTTGCTCTTCTGAGCCATGGTTAACTCATTTATGAAATGGGGGTGATCATCCGGCCTACCTCGGGATTGTGGAGAGGATTTGATGGCTCTTCTGAGCCATGGTTAACTCATTTATGAAATGGGGGTGATCATCCCGCCTACCTCGGGATTGTGGAGAGGATTTGATGGAGAGTGTGTGTAAAGCGCTTGGCCAGTAGATGATGAGTGTTGTTACAGTTCTCATTACTGTTATCATTACTGTCTCTTTTTGCCTGGATTCCTCCACCAGCTTCCTGATAATTAACCTATTTGGCAGGTCTCGTTCCTATGCCTGCCCCGGCCCCACATTACTCTCTTCACAACAGCCAGCGTGATTATGGTAAAACGAAATTACAGCCGGTCCTCCCTCTGCCCAGGAAGGGAGACTTGGGCTCAGAGAAAACACCTAAACTCTTGCCTCCAGGGCCCTGTGTGACCTGCCCATCTCCTCCCACACTGGCCTGCTGGTTCTCCCAACACCAAGAGCTGTTTCTGGGACCTGACAGGTGAGGCCCCACCCCAGGGCCTTTGCACTTGCTGTTCCCGCCCCCGGCACTACTCTCCCCAGGCAGCGCTCACTCTCACATTTCCTTCGTGTTCCCCCTGACAATCCCGGATAGGAATGCCGCCCTCCCAGCTCTGCTCCCCTCCCACAGTCCTCATCACTGCTGACTTGCTCAGTGTTTCACAGCAAGTGCCCAGTAAATACTGGTTGAATGAATGCACCCGCACTGCAAGGTCACTATAAGAAAAAGAGAGAAGAGAGATAAGGACTTTTAAAAAATCCCCAGCATACTCCCTCTGAGCCACTCCTCAGTACTCTGAAACAACAGGGTGCTCTGCACGTGCAGTTCCCTCTGCCTAGGACCTTCTCCCCCACTCCGCCCCTGACTCATTTCACTGATGGCCACATCCCCCATCAGTGTCTCCCAGGTCCAGGAGCATGTGGCACTCCGTATGTGCTGAAAGTAGGCCAGGGCAGGAGAGCCACGCAGGAGATGCGTTAGGCTGGGCCATTCCACCATCATAACTGCTGTCTAGCCAAGAGAAGAGACTTGTGGGACCAAATCACTTCCCTCAAATTACAGAACCCAGAGAACTCGGCTCTGGGGTGTAGGGATTCAGTCTTTCAGTGCATAGAACCTAGTGCACATGAATGAAATTCAGGCTCCTTACCTGCCTATCTGCTCTCATCTCCCCGTCAAGCCCACTGCTCCAGCCGCACTGGCCCAGGCTCATTCCTGCCCCAGGACATTTGCACAAGCTGTTCCTTCTGCCTATATTTTCTTTGGGTTTCTTTATTCTTTTTTTTTTTTTTAACACATTTTTTTCTTTAAATCCAAGTTAGTTAAACATACAGTACAATGATGATTTCAGGAATAGAATTTCGTGATTTTTGCACTTAATGGAAAAACTGATATATTTGATTTTATACCTGTTACATATATTTGATGATTTTTTTTAAAAAAATTTAAATCCAAGTGAGTCAACACAGTGTGATAACGTTTTCAGGAATAGAATTTTGTGATTTTACACTTAATATTCTACTTTTCATTTAAAAACTATTTAAATATTTGATCCGGCTGGAATTCCTTTTTCAGGCGTCGGGAATAGGAAGCAAGAAAGAGATCTAGCTTTATTTCTTTTTCCCAAAGGAGTACCGTAGCAAGTCAGATTTTCTGACTGGTTCTATGGAAAACCACAGGCGTGAAAGAACGTGTAGCTGGACAGCTTGCTGAACTCTCGTTATTTTAATAGCTTTTCAGAGGATACAAGTAACCATCTTTCTTTAGCAAATCCACCTCCTCCCTTTAATTATTGACTTCTTCCTCTTTATTAGAAATATCGTTTATTGCCTCCCCTATATCCTTTGTTTATTTTACACTACCTTCCGCGGTCAAGGCCTAGAGCGCTGAATCAACACCACACCGCCGACCGTCGACTGTTTCTGTCCGTTTCTCCTGGCGTGTCTGAGACTCTGGGGGAATGTTACTCAGGATACAGACGTTTGCTACTGTTTTGAGTCCGCTATGGAGTGTGGTACCTATCAATATGAAATGACTCAGCGGCTTAATTTATACCCTTGGCATCAAATCCCATATTAAGGCTCTTTGTTTTCTCTCTCTCTCTCTCTCTCTCTCTCTCTTTCTCCCTCCACTCATCCATCTCTTTGCATTTCTCTGGAAGATGTTTGCTCCCGAGTTGACTCGTAACTTGTCAATGCCTCTTTAAGGTGTATTTCAACAACTAATGTTTGGTTTTGGTTTTTGATCAAATCCCCGTTAGGGCAAGACCTGAGCTTCTGAGTTGGGACACTCAGAATAAAGGAGATAAATGTTAGTTTCTGGCTACTATACCCAGTCTGATATATCCTTGAACATCGATGTCTGTCCGCTTGGCCCGTGTTTTGCTATGTATAATGTGAGTAGCTTAAACAACATGAAAGCTTACTTACAATGTAAACGACACTGAACAAACAAAATAGTTCAGTGGCAGGCAGAACAGGACTGGTTCTGCAGCTTTGTGCCACAAAGTCCTGAAGTCTAGTCTCCCTCTAGCCCCCACACCATCCCTCTTGGCGCAAAACGGCTGCTGGAGTTCTGGGCATCACACCCGAATTCCAGACAGCAGGATGGAGGAAGAGCGGGAAGGTACACCCCCTCATCTTTAAGGAGACTTCTCAAAGTCCTCACAGCCTCATCGGTCTGGCCTCGATTAGATGGCCATGCACCGCTGCAAGGGAGGCTGGGAAGTATACTCTTGTAGCTGTTTGTCTTTTAATTTCTAACGTTTATTTATTTTTGAGAGAGAGACAGAGTGTGAGCAGGGGAGGGGCAGAGAGAGAGGGAGACCCAGAATCCGAAGCGGGCTCCAGGCTCGGAGCTGTCAGCACAGAGCCCGACGCGGGGCTCGAACCCACGAACCGTGAGATCATGACCTGAGCCGAAGTCGGACGCTCAACCCACTGAGCCACCCAGGCGCCCCTGTACTCTTGTAGCTTGGTGGCTGTTTGCCCAACCGAAAATCTGGTCTCTGTAACAACAAAAGAAGAAAGGAAGAGGGACTCATGGGAGGCAGCAGCCATTTGCCTTGGAGTATCATGCAACCTCTCCCTGTTTGTCCTTCCATATCGGTTCACCGATCGTAGACAGAATTCTGCCTGAGTTGGTGTAGGGCAGCTTTGTCGCAGTGAGATCCTGCCCGTCCTGGACCACATTCTGGTCTCAGGTGGGAGTGAGCGGCCGAGAAGCTGGGCACAACAGACCTGTGAGAGAGGTCCTCTCCAGGCGACAGCTGCCCGGAGCTTGTCTCCGTGGGTCCTCTCGGCTTGCCTCGAGCCAGGCCTGTTCCAGGCTGTTAGGCTGGCCTCAACAGGTGAGAGGCCAGAACTTAAGCCACCTGCCTCAGGCCTCCAGAAAGGAGGTGGTGGGGTGAGACGGAAAGCAGGTCGGACTGCCCTCTGCTCCAGGATTGGCTTCCCTCAGTGGAGGAAGGAAGAAGAGAGTTCATCTGGGGCCCGAGAGTCAGATCTGTGTGTGGGAACCCGGAAAGGAGCCGCTGAGGTGTGGGGAATTTCCCCGGGTGAGGCATGGCCACAGAGATGCTTCTGCCCCTTCTAGAAGAACAAGAAAGACTGACATGTGAGGAGGGAGGGACTGAGGGATCAGGCCTGGGTTCCCATGGGGGTTAGGAGGCCAAGTGCTGCAGGGGACGAGCTCCAAATCCCACCTCCCCGGACCCCGCCCATCCGCAAAAGGAGGTGACTGGCCGAGTCAACATTTCTCTCCGAAATGGTGCCTATGCCCTTCCTGGGCCCCAGGCACTGTTTAAGACGCAGTAACTCATTAACATATTTGCATCTCATTCCAAAGATGAGGTCAGGACGGTCACTGTCCTCGATTCCCTTTTTTTTTTTTCTTTTCTCTTTTTCTTTTCTTTCCTTTTTCTTTGAAGAGGGTGCTTGGTTTGCTGTTTGCTTGCTTTGATGCAATAGCTGTGCGATTCAATGTGTCAAACTTCTCTCTGGCGGTCTCTGGAATGACGAGCCACTGTTAGGGAAGCTTTTCCCCTCTGGAAAGGTTAGCCATCAAAGAATGCGTCCGTTTTCCTATCACGAAGAGCCAACTTGTTCAGGAGAAGGGGAAAGATCAGGAAACACCTGGGCTCCACGGCACTGTCTCGTCACCGATGGCGACCCTGACGCCTCGCTCACCTGATGTTTTTCTCCGGCAGCCCCGCCGCAGGCCCATCCGGGAGGTGGCGGCTTCGTTCGGCACGGGGCGGACATCGCCATGCCCCTCCTGATACACCTGCTGGTCTGCACCTTCGGGCTGGGCTCCTGGGTGGCCATCAACGGGCTCTGGGTCGAGCTGCCCCTGCTGGTGACAGAGCTGCCCGAGGGGTGGTATCTCCCCTCCTACCTCACGGTGATCATCCAGCTGGCCAACATCGGCCCCCTCCTGGTCACCCTGCTCCATCACTTCCAGCCTGGCTGCCTCTCGGAGGTGCCCATCATCTTTACCGTGCTGGGCGTGGGCACCGTCACCTGTACCCTCTTCGCCTTCCTCTGGAATGTCACTCCCTGGGTGCTGGACGGCCCCCACAGCATCGCCTTCATGGTCCTCACCTTCTTCCTGGCCCTGGTGGACTGCACCTCGTCGGTCACCTTCCTGCCCTTCATGAGCCGGCTGCCCGCCCACTACCTCACCACCTTCTTCGTGGGCGAAGGGCTCAGCGGCCTCCTGCCTGCGCTGGTGGCTCTCGCCCAGGGCTCGGGTCTCACTACCTGTGTCAATGTCACTAAGCCGTTAGAAACCACCCCAAGCGCCGAGACCACCAGGAAGACTGTCTTCCCCCAGGTACCCGACATTTCCCATGGCCGCGCTCTGTGACTGATCACAGACCGGGCCGCGCGCCGGCGCCCCCCCCGGCCAGGTCGTGCTTCCTAGATGCTGGGTAGACCGCTGTCCTTGACCCGGCTGCGCTCTCGCATCACCTGCCCCGGGGGAGCTCACTTTCAGAGCGTTTTGCGTTTCCAGCTTGCAAAATTGGGACTGTGAACGTGTATTTCCTCAAAATTCCCCGGGTGATGCTAAGGTACGGCCAGGGCCAAGAACCGTAGGCTTTAGCCACGGCTTCGTGTCGTTTCACAGACACCTCACACGCACCCGGTGTTGCCCAAACCACAGCAGTTCATCACCGGGCGCAGACCAGTGGCCCCAGGCGGCCGTATCCTGCAAGCGTTTGACTTTGACTGTTTGACTTGGTTGAAGACATTTAAACGTTTGAAGTGTCCCACGCGTAAATCTAGATGTCCATAGGTTATCTCTTGAAAAGCGATTTGGCTGTGGGGCGCCAGGCGGGCTCAGTCGGTAGGGCACGCGACTCCTGATCTCCGGGTTGTGAGCTCGAGCCCCACGTTGGGCCTGGAGAGGACTTGAAAGCTTTAAAAGAAAAAGCGAGAGAGGGATTGGGCCACACCAGGCCACCTTCCCACAGGGCGACTTTGGGTGACGCTGCCCCTGCTCAGAACACATCTGTGGCTGGCAGCCCTTGGCAGGCGGTAGTGTGGGAAAAGGTGGAGCTCCTAAGTCAGAAAGAATCAAGTGGACTCACGTGGACTGGTTTTGTCACGCACTCCCTGTGGCCCTCGGGTTAGACAGACTGTTCTGACCCAGGCGAAGGGCTGGTCCCCAGGGAGCCGTCAGACCACGTGAGCATTTATTATCATTACCTTAGGAGTTATGTGTTCTGTCATTCATCCCTTATTAACAACGCATGCTATTTATTGTACATCATTAGCAACATTGTCGTTACCTGTGCCCTGACATCCCCCGCGGATCCGGCTGAGCCTTGTTGTGTCTTTCCCCAGGGAGCTAACAGCACTTCCGCGTCCGACCTTGCCGGGACGGCACATTCCGCGGTCCATCTGGAAAGTCGCCACCTGCCGGCCAACTTCTCGCCTTTGGTCTTCTTCCTCCTCCTCTCCTTCATGATGGCCTGCTGCCTGGCCGCGTTCTTTGTCCTCCAGCGGCAGCCCAGACCCAGGGAATCTTCCGTAGAAGACCTCCTCACCTCCCAGGTCACCCTCCACTCCATCCGGCCACGGGAAGGGGAGGACCCGGGCCCCCCAGGGCCAAGGGACAACCGCAGCAAGGCCCAGGGGCGTCCAGAGGAGAAAACGGCCCCCCCCCCACCCCGCCCACCTGACCTTCATCTACATCCTGGTGGCCTTTGTAAACGCGCTCACCAACGGCGTGCTGCCCTCCGTGCAGACCTACTCCTGCCTGTCCTACGGCCCCATCGCCTACCACCTGTCCGCCACCCTCAGCTCCATGGCCAACCCTCTTGCCTGCTTCCTCTCCATGTTCCTGCCTCACAGGTCCGTCCCACCTGGCCCTGGGGAACTCTTGTTGGGGCAGATTTCGTTCCAGAAGCCAGGATTCCAAACCCCACCTATCAGGCTCTACGTGTAGTGGCTAAGAACACGGTTTCTAGGGCTTGACTGCCTGGGTTCAGATCCCAGCTCCGTCACGTCCTAGCTTCTGTGATCCTGGATAAGTCACTCCGCTTCCCTGTGCCTCAAGGGTACTTATCTGGAAAATGGGGGTGATGATAGTTCCACCTCCTAGGGTGGCCGGGAGCATAAGACAAGCTAACTTTGTAAAGATTTTAGAGCAGTGCCTGCACGTGGCAGGTCCAACGTAAGTGCTGACTTGCCTTGACATTGGCCCTTGAGAAGGAATGGGCAGGCGGGAGCTGAGGTTCCCATGTACAAATAGAAGCCCCGGGGCTCAGAGAGAGGGTCTGATTCCCAGGATTTCAGCCCTGTTCTCCTGCCTCCAGCTTCTGCTGGCTCCTTTACAGCTGCAGTTCTGGAAGAATGGCTAGGCAAATTGATAAAATGCAGATTAAGCCAGTCTAGATTGGGGCCTGAGATTGCCAAATTTAGTCAAGCGACCTCGGTGGTTCCACCGTGGGGGGGGTTCAGACGCCGGTAGGAGACACAGGCTTTGGAGTCAGGGAACTTCAGGGCCCCACAACCTCCCACCCACCACTCCGCCCCGTCCATCCTGGCGGTCCTCTCCGACCTGCTCACACCCACCTCCCTCGGCCCAGGAAGAAGGGAGAATGGGAATGGCGACAGAAAATTAGGTCAGATTGCCAGAGAGCTGAGTGTCCTCCCTTAGGGCTTAACAACTGTGGCGGGAGACTGGAGATTTCTGATGAAGCAGAAGCCACAGATCTGCGGGATGAGAGACACCCAGAATGTTAGAAATACCGAATCTGAAAGCCAGGGGCTCCAAGAATCTTCCAGCAGAAAGTGTCCTCAGAGGCAGGGGCACACCCTCGGCTCTCGCTCAGGACCACAGACGGGTCTTGGTGTCGTGAAGAGCGTAGGCAGGGAGGTCGCAGGGGTGACGACCTCAAACGAAGGACGGTGTCCTCAGTTGTCACACCCGGAGCCTACCTGGAAGGCCACCAGGGCCTCTAGATCAGGCCAACCTCACGCTGTAGACCAGGGTAGATGAAGCCGGAAGGGAAGGGGTCAGCTGAGGTCTCACAACACCCCCTGCTGTGCCAGTGCTGTGATCAAAGCCACCTTCCAGTCGGCCCGGCTTCCTGGCCGAGGTTGGGAATGTTGCAGGAGGAAGTGACAGCAGATAAAATACCGGGCGGGGCCCAGGGCCAGGCCCGGCACACTCTGCCCCACAGGCCCCCACAGGCCTGCGACACTCACCTCCTAGGGGAGGAGACGGGCTCAGAGACCAGTCTTACAGCTCAAGTGGGACATGGGATCCGAATCAGGTCCCTGTGGCACCGGATCCGTTCTGTTCCCCCTGCTGTTAATGTTCAGGGTGACTGAGGCCAGTCTTGCCCCTCAGGAACCTCACTGACCCACCTGAGCCAGGTGGCCTGGAAGTTTCCACGTGGATCTGACCTCTAACCCCGGAGACGCTGACCCTCCCCCTTCCCCCCCCCCCCCCCGGGGTGGAGGCGGCAGGGGTCAGGCTTGCCATCTCTTCTGTCCTTCTCCCCTACTCTGCCCTAGGTCTCTGCCATTCCTGGGCGTCCTCACAGTGCTCGGGACTGGCTTCGGGGCCTACAACATGGCCATGGCCGTGATGAGCCCCTGCCCCCTCATGCAGGGCCACTGGGGTGGAGAAGTCCTCATTGTAAGTACCTGGCCTGTGGAGCTGCTCCCCCACCCCCGCCTCACCTAGCCAAGGCCCTTTCCACTGACCAAAGGCTTTGGGCCTGCTCCCCGAGGAAGCCCCAGGTGGTGTTGGGCAGGGGAGGGATGCTTCTCATTTGGGAACAGAGGCTTAGGAAGGTGAGGTGGCTGGTCCAAGGTGACAGTCCAGCCTCTCCCCTGAATGCCGCACCCTTCCCGCCATGTGGACGGCCATGCGTCTGTCAGCAGTGGCCTTCTCCCAGACGCCCTTGACTTGGTTATGGGGGAACATAAAGGCTATTGGGTTCTCCTTTGCCCTGGGCACGTGTGTCAACTCAGGGGGCCCCCTTAGCCCTAGAGGGTCGCCCCCAAAGGCTCTACTCAACTCAGAGGTTATTCCCTGGGGTTCCCTTAGGCCCGCTAGGTCGCCCTACAAGCACCCTTCTCCCCTGGGGCCCACCCCCAAAGCCCCCTTCACTCTGCATCTCCCCTGCCCTGTACCCACAGGTGGCCTCCTGGGTGCTGTTCATCGGCTGCCTGAGCTACGTCAAGGTGATGCTGGGCGTGATCCTGCGCGACCGCAGCCGCAGCGCCCTCTTGTGGTGTGGGGCGGCGGTGCAGCTGGGCTCCCTCCTCGGGGCTGTGCTCATGTTCCCGCTGGTCAACGTGTTCAGGCTCTTCTCCTCCGCCGACTTCTGCAGCCTGCAGTGCCCCACCTAGGACCCCTGGCGCGGTCCGTTACATGACCCTGACCCGCTCCCGTTGCTGACACTGGAAACCTGGGCAAGGCACGCGGCCCAGGCCACAGGGCAAGTGGCAGGGAGCCGGGGGGCAGAGCCCGAGTCCCTACACATCCACGCAGACTCCGCTCCGGAGCGGGGGAGAAAGCCACGGGCCTCCCACGGGGCCAGGAAATGCAAAGCACAGCCCTGCCCCCAGTGCTGGGTCGCGGTGCCCGCAGTTCCGTTTCAGAACTTCCGCGGGCTCTTGAGCGACGGCGGATTTGCAGCACCCGGCCGGAGGCAGGCTCAGGGGTGTCCGAAGGGGAACCGCAGAGAGGGCGAGCCAGCCCTCACAAGCGGTGTGACGTCGCTTATTTCTCTGTGCCTCAGTTTCCTAAAATGGGGACCATGATAAATAGCACCTACCTCACGGGCTGAGCACAGGGATAAAAGGAAGAAGCACCCACCATTGGCCATTTCCTGACCTGACGCCCAAGGGAAGTTAAGGGCACATCAACCCCAGGAGGGTTGAGAGACGACCCCTGCCCGGTATCCTTTTTCCTATTATTCTCACAGAGGAGCTTGTAAAAGGACCCCTGGCTAGTGGTGGGATCTTGGGGCATCTTGACTCCCCGGTTCCCAATGTGGATGGACACTGTGCCCCCACACACCCCTTCCCGTCACGGCTCCTGACTCAAGTCCGGCTTCTTGGAAAGCAAGGGACCTTCTGGGAGGCAGAGAGATGGGGTGGGGGAGGGGGGGGCTATGCCAAACCTCTCAAGTGAGTCCCCTCCCCTCCCCCAGCCACCAAGGCTGAGAACTGGACCCGAGAACCCTGGGAAGCAGCTCTCAGCTGGGGAGGAGTGCATCAGCTACCCGATTATTATTTTGTTTTCTTTTTTTTAGAGAGACATTCCCTGCTTTTAAACGAAGATCAGCCCTCTAAAATCAATATAATCAGTTTTCAGTTCTAAGGTCAAGGCTAAGCTCAGAAACGAACAGAATCAAAGGCTTAGAGAACGTCCAGTCCTGGGACTTCTTTCCTTCAGTGGTTTGCTTGCTTGCCACCGGCCCTCCCTTTAATTTATTTTGAATAGATAATACAGTCGCGTGTTTCAAAAGTCGGAAAATATAAAATGATGTTCAGCAAAAAAAATCCCATGTCTCCCCTCCTTTATCTGCCCTGGTTCCCCTCAACACACACACGCACACACTTCATTTTCTTTTTCACTCTTACCGAGATGATGCAAATGCAAATACAGGCTCTTTTTACAGAAAAAGTGCTAAACTACTGTGTACCTTGTACCTTTCACTCAACAATGAAAATGGAGAGAAGGTTCTGGTTCTTTCCTACGGCCACATCATATCCCGTCGTGTGGGGGTGCCAAATTTATTCAACCAGTCCTCCGTAGAAAGACATTTGAAGGTGCCGGAGACAACATTGAAAACAAAATCTCCCACTGCGATGCCTGGGTGGCCCAGTGGGTTGAGGGTCTGACTCTTGATTTCAGTTCAGGTCATGATCCCAGGGTCGTGGAATCGAGCCCCACCGCTAGGCTCCATGCTGAGTGTGGAGCCTGCTTGAGATTCTCTCTCTCTCTCTCTCTCTCTGCCCCTCTCTCCCACCCATGCACGCTCTCTCGCTCTCTCTCCCTAAAATTGGAATTTTTTTTTAATTTAAAAGTCTCCCACCAATCAGAAAAGCTCTCCGCAAAAGCGGCAGAGAAAGAAAACAATTATATTACTGAATAAGCATTAAACCAGACTGTGGCGCACATCAGACAATCCGCTGAAGAGATTGCAAAGGCAGGAACCCCACCCTTTTATGACCTCCAGCAGATACGAGCCTACGACCTCCATGTTCTCAGACGATAACTAGTCCTCAAGGAAGGATACTAGATGGCCCCGTTTGTCACAATTCTTCCTGAATTCACCTGGCAATTGGGCTAGCTGTCTTTATCTGCAGGACAAAGAAATTCCTATCTTGGGGCGCCTGGGTGGCTCCGTCGGTTGAGCGTCCGACTTCGGCTCAGGTCACGATCTCACAGTTTGTGAGTTCGAGCCGCGCGTCGGGCTCTGGGCTGACAGCTCGGAGCCTGGAGCCTGCTTCGGATTCTGTGTCTCCCTCTCTCTCTGCCCCTCCCCCCCCTCAAAAAATGGACATTGAAAAAAAATTTGTTTTTTAATTTCTATCTTTACAAGAGGCGACTTTTTGCAACCTGGAGCCCAACGCTGATGTTAGGTTCCTACCCTCCCACAGAGACTGGGTGATGGGACACTGACCTTCTGGATATGCTCTCCCATCCATAAGAAAAGTGATCCTGGGTGGCAAAACTGACTAGAGACTTATTCAGCTTTTTCAAAGACTTGAGTACACCTAAAAGGAGCAGGGAAAGAATTACAAGTTTTCTAGAGTAAATGCTCTAAGGAAAGGGAGAGGCGGGGTCTCCCTCTTTGGCACGAGGGACAATTATTTGTATCTGCCCTTACAAGGGCATTCGGGTTGTTTTCAATTGTTGCCTCCCAGAAGGGATGTTGGAATGGATAATGAGCAAGGATAGGCTCTCTCCGTGCTGATGCGGAAAGACGGTCCAAGATTAATTCCGCACGCAGAAAGATGCGGAAGAATGCGTAGACTACGGAGTTAGCCACGCTAGTGCGCTCTGTCTGGGACTAGGTGAGGGGGTAAGTGATCTGGCATTTGGAAAAGGCACCTCCATCTGACCCCCCCCCCATGGTTTTGCTTTCACCCACCGTTCTTGGAGGTCTTCTGACATTAGCAGCCTTTAAGTGAAGGTGCGTGAGTCAGCTCCCACAGTCTCCTCTGTACGATGGGGACAGTGAGAACATCTCTCAACCAGGGTTGAGCCGATAAGTGCACGTGCTTGGCGCCGCACCCGCAAACAGCAAGCACTCAATAAATGCCACTAGAAGCTCCCACTTTCTGAGCACCTGGGTGGCTCAGTCAGTTAAGCGTCCGACTTCCGCTCAGGTCACGATCTCACGACTCCTGAGTTTGAGCCCCGCATCGGGCTCGCTGCTGTCAGTGAGGAGTGCGCTTCGGATCCTCTGTCCCCCCATCCCTCTCTGCCCCTCCCCTGCTCATGCACGCTGTCTCTCAAAGATAAAATAAAAACCATTAAAAAAACAAAGTTCCCGCTTTCCGAGAACACCTCTGAAGGATCCTGGAAGGCCCTTCTGCCCCTGCCCTCCAGGAGCTTAAACCTCGAGGCTGATGGAGTCACCCGACATCTCTGTGGTCCATCCAGGTAAGTTCCCTGAAGAATGAGCTCAGGGCTCTGGGTTCGACCTGGGGTTGGCGGCAGGTGGGCTTCCCAGAAGATGCCCCTGAGCTGGTATCTCCAGGAGGTTGGAGGGAAGGGGGCAAAGCGAGAATGAGGATGCCTTCCCATGTTTATAGCAGCACTATCAACGATAGCCAAAGCAATCAAAAAGAATGAAATCTTGCCATTTGCAACTACATGGATGGAACTAGAGGGTATTATGCTAAGCCAAATTAGTCAGAGGAAGACAAATATATGGCTTCACTCATAGGAGGACTTTAAGACACAGCACAGACGAACACAAGGGAAGGGAAGCAAAAATAATACAAAAACAGGGAGGGGGACAAAACAGAAGAGACTCGTAAATCTGGAGAACAAACTGAGGGTTACAGGAGGGGTTGTGGGAAGGGGGATGGGCTAAATGGGTAAGGGGCACCGGGGAATCGACTCCTGAAATCATTGTGGCACTTGATGTTAACTAACTTGGATGTAAATTTTTAAAACTTAAAAAAAAAAAAAAGAAGGAGGAGGATGCCTTCCAGCCAGAGGAAACTGCACTGGCAAAAGCCATGGGGTGCGAGGCTTCAGCCTGCATTCCAGAACTCACAGGGAGGGCAGCCTGGAAATCCCAGGGGCAGCTTGTGGAGGGAGGGACCTTAGAGGCCAAGGTTATGAAGGCACGGAGGGCTGTGTTGGCCTGTGGTACAGCCACTGTGGAAGACACTGTGGGAGTTCCCCCAAAAGTTAAAAACAAATACCAGGGCGCCTCGGTGGCTCAGTCGTTTAAGCGTCCGACTTTGGCTCAGGTCATGATCTCTTGGTTGGTGAGTTCGAGCCCCGCGTTGGGCTCTGTGCGGACAGCTCGGAGCCTGGAGCCTGCTTCAGATTCTGTGTCTCCCTCTCTCTGCCCCTCCCCAACTCATGCGCTCTCAAAAATAAATAAAAAACATTTAAAAAAAATAAAAATAGAAGTACCCCAAGATCCAGCTTTCCCACTTCTGGGAATATGTCTTAAGGAAATAAAATAATTATATCAAAGAGATATCTGCACCTCCATGTTCATGGCAGCATCATTCACAATAGCTAAGACATGGAAACAACTTCAGTGTCCATTGACACATGAATCAATAAAGAAAATGTATTAGGTATACCCAATGGAATATTTCTTAAGTTTATTTATTGATTTTGAGAGAGACGGAGTGCGACAGGAGAGAGAAAGAATCCCAAGCAGGCTCTGCACTGTCAGCACAGAGCCAGGTGTGGGGCTCAAACCCACGAACCACGAGATCGTGACCTAAGCCGAAGTCAGATGCTTAACTGACTGAGCCACCCAGGCGCCCCTACATGATGGAACATTTATTCAGCCTTTAAGCAAAGCCAATCTTGCCCTGTGTAGCAACACGGATGGGCCTTGAGGGCGTTATGCTAAGTGAAATAAGCCAGACAGAGAAAGACAGATACTGTCTGATCCCCCTTACACGTGGAATCTACAAAAACTGAACTCCCAGAAACTGAGAGTAGACTGGCGGTTGCTGGGGCTGGTGGGGGCAGGGAATGAGGATTTGTCGGTCAAAGGGTACAGACTTAACAGTTATAAGACGGATACGCTCTGGGGATGCAACGTTATAGCAGGGTGACTATAGTTAACAACACTGGGCTGTATGGTTGAAAGTCACTAGGAGAGTAGATCGTAAATGTCCCCACCACCCACCCACAGCCACCCCCACACACAAACGGTAACTACTCGAGGTGATGGATGTGTTAGCCGCAAGAGAGTTCCCCGGGATTCAAGGGAAGCCCCAGCTGACAGCCACAAGGCTCTCGATTCTGCCAATGACCTGAATGATCGCGGAAGCAGATTCCTCCCCAGACTTGATTTTGGCCCGGTGGGACCCGTGTCCAACTTCTAACCTACAGAACTGAGATAATACACTGGCATCGTCTTGAAGCTGCTGTTTGAGGTAATTAGTCACAACAGCAGCAGAGAACTGAGACAGCGGTGCTCCCACCCTGGCTCTTACAGCCCCTTAAGCCTGTCTGGTGCCTTCATGTGCGTTGTGATGGCCACAAGACAGCCCCCCAGTGTCCCCTAGAAAATGGGCCACACAAAGTCAAGGCACAGAACCCTGGCTGGGAATCCGGGGTTCCTTCGAATGAGCTGTCAGCATAAATACTGAAGTCCCACGCTTCGGAGGGATCCTGAGGGAAGGTGGCCCTGGGGAACTTGGAAACAATATCATACCAGGACTGCTTTGGGGAGAGACCCACAAAGTCATCTGAAAGAGAATTGAGAGTTATTACCCTAACGCACTTCCTTGGGGCTGGTCAGCCCTCGGATACCCAGAGAGGGAGCATCTACCCCGTCTATCCCCACTGATGTCCACCACGGTGACCGTCAACGTTATGGCTCTCAAGTGCCTCCCACCCACACTCTTTCTGGTTTGGTCAGTTGCCAGGGCACAGCGCCATTCTTGCAATCACCTGCCGGGGGCCTCCTAGTGCCCTGGGCTCTTCCTGAAGCTTTACTGATTTAATTCTCATAGAAGCCCTGTGAAACGTGCCCTATCATTCTCAGTGCTATTTTGCACGTGAAGAAACTGAAGCTCAGAGAGGTTAAGTACCTTGGCTGAGGTCCCACTGCCAGCGAGCGGCAGAACCAGGACCCGGGCCCAGGCCACCTAGCCTCTGCATCCCATGATCCTTTGCTGCGTCAGAGACAGGAGTCTCAAAACATGCCGGTCAAGAAACCCTTGCCTTCAGATGGGGACTGAAGTGCTTCCCTGGCTTATCGTCTCCGGGTTTGAAATAGAAACATTTCAAATAGAAGTAGAAAACTCCAATCCATTTCCATGACCTCTACTCCATCACCCTCAACGCACCACACACACACACACACACACACACACACACTCACACACACTCAAACTCCTCCGGAAGTGGAAAGAAAGGACGAGAAATTAGTGCTTCTGTAGGCAGGATATGATTTACACATACACAGACTAAGGGTGTCATTTTAAGAGGGGCCAACCGCTTGCCAGAGAGGGTCTGTGCCACCCATCCTCTTTCGACTCCTGATTTTGGACTGGGATGGCCTCTCCTGATTCTCTTCATGATGTTCACGGAATAAAGGGTGGAGGAAGTGTCATGGCAAATGTTGATGTTGCCAGGACTCTGCCTTTCATTTGGAAATTGCTTTCGGTTGGAAATTTCCCTGTGTGCAGAAGCTGCTGGCTTCCAGGTGTCCCATTAAGAAAGAAAGTCTGCTCCATTATAACGGGCAGTGTCCCCTTGCAGGGTTCAATGCTTAGAATGTAAGATACAGGACTGTCTTGCTGGGGGAAGATATTCGAATGAATTCTATGGTGTCCATTCTCCCATTTCTCTCATAGCCATAGAACCCCTGACTTTTAGCAGGGCGGATGGCAGCCCAGAGGAAAGACCACATTTCCCAGGCTGCCTTGTAGCGAGGGATGGCCATGTGACCGCATTAGGACAGAGGGGATGAATAACGCGCCCACCTTCCGGGTTGTGTACTTCCCATTTCCCTCCTCCTGCCCATAGAAATGCAGATGTGATCTCCGGATCTGGAGCAGCCCTATTAGACCCTGAGGAGGAAGCTACAGGATGAGATAATACAACAAGAGGATGCAACTGGGGTGCCTGGGTGGCTCAGTCAGTTAAGCGTCCGACTCTTGGTTTCGGCTCAGGTCACGATCTCCCAGTTCATGGGTTCGAGCCCCGCGTCGGGCTCCACGCTGACAGTGCGGAGCCTGCTTGGGATTCTCTCCCTCTTTCTCTCTCTCTTGCCCTTCTGTCTCTCTCAAAATAAATAAATGAATAAACGTAAAACTTCCAAAAAAAAAAAAAAAAAAGGAGGATGAAACCATGATGATTATGGAGCCACTCTTCTCCCTGGGACCCAGATTTAATGTGGCAGAGAAATAAACTTCTATGCTGTTTAAGCTTCTACAATGTGGGGGACATTTTGCTAGAGCAGCAAAATGCTCATGTTCATATGCATATTTGTCTCTATATAGGTACATATATGCATACGTACACACACACGCACTCACACAAGGAGAAGACTGGAAAGACGTATATCAACACATTAGCCTAGTTCATTCTGGAGAAAGGGATTTCTGCTGATTTTTTTTTTTCTCCTTGACACTTTG